>NC_056749.1:729609247-729744642 GCF_019279795.1 Protopterus annectens
TAGACACACACATGACAATATTAAAAGGATAATTTCTCTTATAGATTATATTAATAAAGAAAATAAAAAGACAGTCAAAATTGGCTTATATATAGAGAAAGCCTTTGATTCCCTAAATTGGGACTATTTATTCAGAATTCTGGTGTTATTTGAATTTCCTCCTTCCTTTGTTCATCTTCTAAAGACTATATTTACAAATAATTTAGCGTATGTTAAGCTAGGTCCTTTCGCCTCTGAATCTATACATATAACAAAGGGTACTAAACAAGGGAATGTTCCATGTCACTGATTCTGTTTGCTTTGGCTATTAAAATATTAACAGATTCAATATGTAACAGTACAAAAATCAAAGGAGTAGATGTTTATGAACAATACAATTCTAAAGTAATGTTCTTTGATGATGACATATTATTAGCATTATCCAGTACAAAAGAGGCATTAGAAGAATTAGATATTTTAATTGACACATTTTACAGGACTTCAGGACTCCATTTCAATAAATCAAAATCAACATTTTTATTTTTAAATAACAAAAAATAATTGAAGACGAAGGGGAATCACATTATAGACAAACAAGAATCTACCTTAAAATATCTAGGAATTGAATTATGCAAGGATAATAATGAATTGGTCTCAAAAAACTACAATAATATCATCAATACTACTAAAATCTCTGTGGAAAAGTGAAACAAAATAATATTAACATTTGAAGATAGACTTCAGTTAATAAAAATGGTTTTACTACCCACGATTCTATACATAGCTTTGGCAATACAACTGTTACCAGAAAGGAATATACTCAAAGAAATAAACTCATGACTAATAACATTTTTATGGTTTTCCAAAAGAAACAGAATAACTTTAATACATCATATCAGACCATGAAAACAGGGAGGATTAAACTGTCCTGATATAGAAACATATATAAAAGCATCAATATCTAAAACAATCTCAGATTGGATACGTCCAAATTATTCTGCAAATTGGAAAGATTTACTAACTGTAATATCAATAAATTAATTTGCTTTACAAAAAAATTCAAATAAAAGATAAAAACAACTTGCCATGGCACATATTATGTATTAGTATGCAATATAACATAACTAAGCCCACTAAAACTCATATGATTAATTATTACATTCACTCATTTAGGAAAATTATTAATGCAAATATAGATTTAAAAATCTTGTTTGATCTTTTAACACCATTCATAGTTACAAATAGCTATCCACATAAAATATACAGAGAAATAATTAATTCCTGGGAACAGAAATGATTTGTTTGTTAGTTTCAATGTATCAAAGAACTAGAAGTTCTGGATATGCAAACAATAGAAGCAACATATAAAATTCCACAACAAGATTGGCTAACTATGCAAAGCATTCTGAAGTATTTGCAAGATTTATGCAGAATAATTAGTAATTCTTCATTTAAAGAAATACCTAAGCTTACAAAATACCTATATGAAATCATATATAATGATTATGACATGGGAAATAGTATTTCAAAATTTTACAAATATTGATAAATTATAAAACAACACCCAAATCCTCATATTGGAGTATATAACAGAAAGGAACTTGTTACAGCTAACTGAAGAAATGAAATCAAATATTTTATTATCAAAACAACATACATCCTTTACACAATACTGGAAAGTTTTTAATTGGAAATGCTTGCACAGAGCATTCTTAACTCCAGATAGAATTACTAAAATTAATTCTTCCACAAAGGGAGTATGTTGGAGGTGTGAGCAAATACAAAATGCAGATTGGAATCACATTTTTTTGACTGTGTTAAAATTAAGCCATTTTGGAATGGCATTATAAACTTTTTACAAGCTTCATTTAATGAATTGTTTAACTTACCTGAAGCTCTAGTATTATTAAATGTGTACAAAGGTCCTCATCTGAATGCGTCAAATGTATATAGTTTGTACAATACTTGCGATCTCAAGGAAGTATATAAGAAGAAGATGGAGTACAAACACAATACCAACTTTGGAAGACTTCTACAGCCTACTGAAGACCACAGCTTTGTTGGAAATTAAAACTGAAGAATTAAGGATTCATCCTAAACCATTTATTAAGAATCCATGAAAAAAAAAGTCTTATCATTGATTGACACTTTACAATAACTGAACAGATACACTCTGGTAACTGGATTGTTATACCTATAAAGTAATTGTATATATTGAGGTCTGTTATAGTGTCAGGCTGATGTAAATAGTTTACATAGTTATTTAAGATGTTATATACAAATACTATGGAATTTATTCAACTGTATTTGAAAAATAAAAAATTTTTGAGGAAAAAAAAGAATGATGCAGGTATTGTATGCAATAGCACAGTTACCTGAAGTTTTGGGGCCACAGATCGCACACACATAGAAATAAAAGCTTCACTTGGTGAGCAGTGAAGGAGGTATAGCAACGGAAAAGGATACCACTCTGTAAACTGGAAGGTTGTCTGTAATGCCAAAGGTATCATTTATAACATCTGTGCAGGTAACCCAGGCAGTTTACATGGCTCACACATATAGGTTCATAGGTTCATAGGTTGGTACTAGGCTATCAGCCCTAGGGCCTATAAAAGCCTAGCCATAACAATTCCCTGGTTATTTCTTCCCACACTATTTACTTCCTTGGACCCCTGTCTAGCAGGGTGACTGACGTGATCACTGGGGTGAATTTCCTTTCTCCCATCCAATCATCAAGGTTCCTTTTGAAGAGGGCCAAGGAGGCACTCTGCTTGGCATGTATGGGCAATCTGTTCCAGAGTCTGGGGAGTCTCTGGTTCAGGAACCTATCCCTCCAGCATGTTTTGTTTATCGTGATGACAAGGTTTAGATCCCTGGAGCATGTGGCTCTGACGGATTGGGATTTCATTAAGTGTAGCATGTCCAACAGCTCTGGGTTTGACATGGCCTTGTATGTTAAGCAGAGATCGCCTCTAAGTAGACGATATGTGACAGAGTATAGCTGGAGTCTTATAAGGCAGTCAGCGTAGGGCATCTGCTTTAGGCCTGTGATTCTTTTAGTGAGCTGTACACAAGGTTTGCCAGGAATGACTATCCACAAGCATATCAAGTGGGGGATACAGGTTATTCCCTGGATCCATGGCTCATGACAGCCATGAGAGACCCATACAACCCCACCAAGCAAAGATTCAATGATACCCACACTCAGACTTGGACTACCATAGAATGTGTATTTGGATTGCTGAAATCAAGGTTCCTGTGTCTCCACACCTCAGGAAGTGCCCTGCAGTACAACCCAGCCACTTCTGCCAAGATACATACAGTCTGTTCCATGTTGTACAATATCATTCTCAGGAGACAGCTTCAACAAGGACAACTAGGGGCAGGACCAATGTCCCCTGTAGTACAGGCAGGGCCAGCAGCTACAGCAGATAAAGATGAGGAGTCTGAGGGTGAACCAGCAGCCACAGCCACAGATGCTACAGACATAGGTCTGCACAATATGCCATATATCTGACTAAGAGGCAAAAGCTAACACACATGTTGAATATCTAAAATAAATAAAAAGAGCCTAAGGACATGCAGATATTAAAACTGATGCCTGCCAAACTGCACAACCTTTACTTAACTATGTAATGGTTGTATTCTGTTAGCATCAGGCACAGGCCACCCCTCAAGGAGGTGTCTCACATCTGCATTATTACCAAGTTAAGTCTGGAACCTATACAGAAAAAGTAATATAGTTATATAAATAATTACTGTGTTATGAAAATCCTCATATGTCCCTCAGGTAACACATGTCCCAGGTACAGTAATATCAGTAACAGCTTTTTATTGATGTTTGCAATATGCAGCTATGGAATTTGCCCAGTAATGTGCATCACGCATTTCAGATGACCTTATTTAGTGAGGGTTATATAAACCAGTGAGTACCTCACAAGACATCTGCAACAGCTGGAAAGGCCACAGAAATACCTCACTAAAAGAATCACAGTCCTAAAGCAGATGCCATATGCTGACCATCTAAAAAAACTCCAGCTATACTCTGTGGCATATTGTCTACTCAGAGGTGATCTCTGCTTAACATACAAGGCCATGTCAAACCCTGAGCTGTTGGACATGCTCCACTTAAAGAAATCACAATTCCTCAGAGCCACATGCTCCAGGGATCTAAACCTTGTCATCACAATGAACAAAACATGCTGGAGGGATAGGTTCCTGACCCAGAGACTCCCCATACTCTGGAATAAACTTCCCATACATGTCAAGCAGAGCGCCTCATTGGCCAACTTCAAAAGGAACCTTGATGGATTGGATGGGACATAGGAAATTAACCCCGGGGATCATGTCAGTCACATTGTTAGACAGGGGTCCAGAGAAGTAAATATTGTGGGAAGAAATATCCAGGGAATTGTTATGGCTAGGCTTGCATAGGCCCTAGGGCTGATAGCCTAGTACCAACCTATGAACCTATGAACCTATGAGTAGGTCAAGGGTCGCATCATTTGCACAACTATAACAGTAAGCAAGACTTAAACATCTACTTTAAATGTATGAGTAACAATAGTAACAGAAATACAGTTAGGGTCAACAATTACGAAAGCAATCATGCTCAACTGGTTATGAACTCTGATGAAAAGCATTTATTCTGTAATACATTTACATTAAAGGAAGGTTCTCTTTAAGCAAGCATTAGCTATCCACATTGTGCATCAAACATACGTGTAACCCAAAGTCACAAAGAAATGTGCAAACAGCAGGATACAGTCATCATCACTTGTACAGGGTAGGAATAGAAACAGGAGAGTGAGCCTGACACCAAAGAAGTAAGTGTGTGCAAGTAAAACAAAAATGTATTCCTTATGTATCCGATTTGCAGGGGCAATAACAAGATACATTTAGCAGTAAGCTGTACTACTCAGATAAGTAGTGTGTGTGTGTGTGTGTGTGTGTGTGTGTGTGTGTGTGTGTGTGTGTGTGTGTGTGTGTGTGTGTGTGTGTGTGTGTGTGTGTGTAAGCTGTTATGGGCATGTATTTGTTGAATATGTGCATGTCTGCATGAACACAGTCAAGCTCTGTACTAGCACTATGTCCTAGAATCTGGGGCAGGTGTGAACCATGTATGGTAGACTAGTCATTTCAGTGTCATCACCCCCAGTCACAAGAACTACCTCTGCCAGGAGTTGCACTGATAGCTCCATGGTCTTAGCTAGAATTTGGGGTGCCACTTGAATGTGAGTGATGCCTGCTGGATGAGCTATCATTGCTACTATGTCCAGAATCATAACTTCTTGACTGACCATGTTTGGGTGTAGAACGTGTAATAAGTGAAGGAGCAGTTGAAGTAGTGCTATTACAGGAGTGGTATCTTTCATGGCCACATTGGCTAACACCAGATTATGTAGCTCTACAGCCATGTGGATGCCAATCCTCCTCAGCAGATGTTCCATTACAGACACTGTCTGATCCAGTGTGTCATTCAATCTCTCCAAGGAGTCATCCACACGGTTCAGATACTCCCACACATCAGAATGCACAATATTTAGTACTCTCAGTATCTCTTCTGAGGCCATTGTGGAACATGCCTGTGCAAAAATTATGGCCCTACACATACATTGTGTGTCATCTACTGACACACCACCATCAGGAATAGGGTGGACAGCAGGCCTCCTCCAAACACCTTTACCAACCTGCCAGTGTGGCACTTGCATTCACAATGGCTACATTAAGGATCAACCAGTTCTGCAGCTGGAGTAACCACACTACCCTGATCAGCTGCGTCACCCACAAACTGTTCAATGTCTCAGATATCTGTGGGTATGCGTAGGCATACTGACTGTGTCTGAAATAGGGGCAGAAGATATTGGAGGCACAAACTCAATGTCATACTGACCCTCTGCACACCCAAACTGTGCCTCCTTATCAGTGCCATCATCATCAGAGGCTACCAATACTATGACATCAGGCAGCAGGAGTTCCACAATGCCACTGGCAAGATCATCTATAATAACAAGTAATCAAGAAAATAAAAAAGAATAATACAATAAACAACAATCAAACTTATGTTATGTGAAACATATATTACAAATTAAAATATGCTAAGGGAATGAAATAAAATAATATTTAGTTAATATATACATCTACTTTTTGAACATTAATAAGAATGCCGAAGGTGTGCTTATTATGTGAAAGTGGTCATGCAATGACAGACACAGATGTGTCTACATATAAAAAAGGGGGATGAAACAAAGATGATAAGGATTACAAACCAAATGACTGAAGAAACAAAAAGCAACTTGCTGCAGAATAAGATATCTCATATAAATTGTTACTGTTCACTGGTCTACACCCCCACCCCCTCCTCATTCCCCTTTCTTCTCTATCTCCATCTATGCCTCTTCTGTCCCCTCCATATCTCTGACCAGGTCTACTTTTAAATACCATAATTCCACAATACAAAAGACCAGAATATCAAGACGAGAATCATGAAACTGATAATCCTGAACCACAAAAGTATTCCCAGAGCAAGTAAACACTTGCCCAGTGTGGGGAATTATGCCCTTTCTTCACTGTACTGTGAACCCGGAGTTGGTATATATAGTTAGGGGTGTGTGGAGGCAGAGCCCCCCACCTAAGTGGATTTTAGATAGTGTGCTGTGTTTTGATTTTGCATTGGGCAAGTGTTTACTTGCTCTGAAAATACTTACATGGTTTGAGATTTTCAGTTTTGTGATTCTCGTCTTGATAACCTGCTCATCGGTATTGTGGAATTACGGTATTTAGAAGCAGACCCCTCTGACTATATAGATATAGATATAGATATAGATATAGATGTAGCTATACACAAACACACATATATATATATATATATATATATATATATATATATATATATACACAAATGTGTGTGTGTGTGTGTGTGTGTGTGTGTGTGTGTGTGTGTGTGTGTGTGTGTGTGTGTGTGTGTGTGTGTGTGTGTGTGTGTGTGTAGTGACAATTATTTCTTTGTATGCCATAGCTGGGCGTTCTGCAGTCAACACACTTGGGTTGTCTTCCATGTCAGCCCCAGAATCAATGATTTAATATGAATCCTGTGCTAAGCAGTCTGGATCTCTGACAGTGGACAGGAACTCTTCTGTTTCAGTCAGTAGTGGCTCAGAACGAGGACCACCCACTATAGTCATGAGTTCACAGACAATTGCAGCTGCCCAACATCTGACTGCTGTAATCATAGATTCATAGGGGATTACTAGGCTAATGGCTCAAGAGCTCTTACAAGCCTTGCCAGTTTTACCCAGATTTTATCCAATTTTCCATCCCTGGAGGAAAGATAACAAGGGTCAACAAGCTGGGTTTTGACTATTTTTACAGACTGCCTCTGTCCATAAGGACCAAAGGTGCCACCCCACGAGTGAATCTGCAATTTCCCATCCACTGGTCCAGATTTTGCTTGAAGATGGTCAGGGAGAAGCTCTAATTCACATGAATTGGAAGCCTATTCCAGAGGAAGGGCAATCTCTGGGACACATATCTGTCTCTACACATAATCTATTTATGTCAGACATCAGGTTTAGATTTTTGGAGGGGGTAACCCTTGTGTAGCTAGTTTTGCAAATATGCAACATTTCTATCATGGCTAGGTCAGAGACTCCCTTGTAGATTAGGCACAGGACATCCTTCAGTAATCAGTAGTAAACTGAATACAGTGATAGGGCTTCTAATCGGTTTGCATATGACATGTTGGTCGTACTCTCTATTTTTTTGGTGAGAAACATCTGAGGACACTCTAACTGTAGCAGTTACCTGGAATGGTACATGCCAAAGAGTACATTGTACTCAATTATTGGTCTGATGAGGGCTGAGTACAGTGGCACAATGACATCCTTAGATCTGAATGTCATGTCTTTACTTATAAGCTGATTTCACAGAAGGATTTCCTCATCATTGTGGACACATGGTGGTCAAAGTTCAGATTACTATCTAAATACTCAGATCTCTCTCTTTTGGGGGGATGCTGTCAATGTTGTAATTTGCGGGGGTATTTGATTTCCCAAGGGATATTATTATGCACTTCTTCACATTTTGTTTGAGGCTATTGCTTTGACAGCAATCATTAGTCTAGGTCAGACCTTTATGTAGGATAGTAACACCATTTGGGACATCAATGATTGCCCTAGCTTGCAGTCATTAGCAAACTTAGTCAGCCAAATGCCATCTACATTTTCCTTGACATCTGAGACCTATATCCCAAACAGGAGGGGGCTAGCACTAAGCCCTGTGGTAGTCCACTGGTGATTGGCCTCTTTCTGGATGTGGCTTCCCCCAGTCTAACAACATGTCCTATCCATGAGCCATTTGGCTATCTATCTGGTGACGAGGTTTATGCCCAGTTTTATGAGATTATCTATAATACCTGAGAGGAGTATTATGTCAAATGCTTTGATGGTATGCACTGTCTTACCCTCATCCATGACCGTAGTGACCGTCTCAAAGAAGTCCACCAGACTGAGCAGGCAGGACCTGCCCTTGAAAAAGCTGAATTGGGTTGGGCATATGGAGGGGTAGTTAAAATTGTACATGAGCATGAGCAGTAGCACCTTCAGCTTGGCATTAGAAGAATTTGTTACATTGGTAAATCTGTTGGTTTGGCACTGCGTAAAAGTGGCACTATGGGTTGGCTAATTCCTTGGCCACTATTCAAAAGCTTAGCTGTGACAGGTGCAGATCATCTCTGACAAAGCAGCTTGGTCCATCAATGATGTTGCCCCAGGCTGAGAAATACTGGATCCCATTGGAATGAAACCAGTAGCTAAGCCAATTGTTGAAGTCAATCATTTTCTGTTTCTATTCTGGTATTGCTCTTGGTGAGGGTAGAATGTTGCTCAATGGGAGGTTTATATCAGCCTGCGATACATATGCAGAAAGGTTTATCATGTCTCTCTCTTCATATCTTCCAAGGAGGTACATCTCAGGTCATTCACATTCACATGGACTATGACTGAGTCATATTGGTACTTGTGGTTGAGTGACCTGGGTGCCTGTGTGATTTCGTGAATCCTGGCTCCTGACAGGCAACTGACAGTAACCGTCTCTTCATCCAACCTAGTGAGGGAGTGTCTGTGTGTCTCACGATGGAGTCTCCTATGATCAAGATATTTGAATGTGTGGTGTTTTGCCTTAGAGTCATACTTGTGGAGACACTGTATTTTTATGTGTAGTGGTTGGTTTTGACTTGTTTTGTTTACATGTAGTTTCTGAGGGCAGTGTATGAGAGGCCTCTGGGGTTTTGGTAAGTTACTTGTGCGTACCTCTGCATATGTGAGTTTATGTGTCAAGACCTTATTTAGTGAGGGTAATGATGTGCATGTGCTGACAACCTGTTTTTCATTTGCTTTGTCAGTATGTGAGAATAATGTCTTAATTTTCATAGTGTAGCTACATCTCTCACATACTATGTTTATTTGTTTCAGGATTAAGTTGTTGCCAGTGTACATGAGACAATTGCTTCATTGCCTCAGGATGTCCATGTTCACCAGGCTGGCCACAGAGATAGGAGGAAAGGGCCTATCCATGGTTTCAATTTTTTTACTATGTGTTTAACTAGGGAGAAGAGTGGGGGGATTTAACTGGACTGGGATGATAGCACACAGATGAAAAATGAGTGCTATACTCAGTGTGAACTGCAGCTATCCAACAAGGTTATGCTGCTCTGCGCTCAGCACAAATGCTCCTAGAGTAGCAGAGGGACTGAAGAAGGTTGCAGCAATAGTAATTCTAAGGGAAATTTTAAGTTGACAATGTTTGCATCAATACAGGGCACTGCTAACCACTGCTGCATGGAGAACAGACTACCACAAAACACTGAGCTTATATAGAATCAGAAACACAAGTTTTACAACAGCAAGATCAACTAACCAATCAGGAATACACATAATACACTTTCAGCCAGCAGCTTCCAACTCTAATAAGTTTGTTACAGCACATTTTTGCCACAAGAGTGTAGTCAGAAAAATCTTTTAATGTAAAAAAATGGTTTTAGAACTCAAGTGAAGGGGAAACCACACAATCTAGGTACTACTGCCCTGTAAAACTAGCAGGCACAATGTAAGTACTACAGCAGCAGTGGAAAAAGCTCAGCTTTGAAACTCTACTAAAGTGTGAAAAATGTAACAATTAATACAGTATTCTTATGAAATACAGTAAAAATAATCAGTACAAAACGATACTTATTTTCATTGTTTTAGCAGCAGATGACTTTAGGTGCAGTAGATTCTTTGTAACTCTCAGGGAAAGCAGCCAAACCAAAAGCAGCTCTGAGGAATTGAGCACAAACCCATACAAACACTGGGCTTATGTAGAATCAGAACAAGTTTTATAACAGCAAGGCCTACAGACCAAATAGGAAAATACACAATAATTTTTCAACACGCAGTCCCTAGCTCAGATAGGTTTGCTAAATCACACTTTTGCCCCAAGAGTACAGGCAGAAAACCCTCTTAATGTAAAAATGCTGGTTTTAGAGCATAAGTGCAGGGAAACCATACAATCTAGGGACTACAGTCCTGTAAAATTAGCATATACAATGTAATTAAGTACTATGGCAGCAGTGGAAATGGTTCAGCTTAGAAACTTTACTAAAGTGCAATAAATGTAACAATTAATACAACATTATTATGAAATACAGTAAAAATAATAAGTACAAAATTATACTTTCATTGTTTTAGCAGCGGATGACTTTAGATGCAGTACATTCTTTGTAACTCTCAGGTGAAGTAGCCAAACCAAGAGCAGCTCTGAGGAATTGAGCCACCATTCGAACATGAAGTCCCACTGGTCAGGGGATGTCTGATTGCTCTTGGACGTCTGTCCAGAAGATTTACAACTGCCTTTAGCTAAATGCCAGTCATTATGAATGAATTGCTGCAGTAATATACATGAACATAGCGCTTCATTTCTCAGGATCGCTTTTGTACATTTCTTTCACACTTTCCTCAACTCTATCTTATTAGTAAGTCACACTTTAATGTCGGTATACATTTGAAGAGGTGAATATCATTCTCCCTGTTCAGCTGTTGGCTGGGGTGCATTCTGTGTGGAGTCTGCCTTTCTTCCTTGTGTCAACATGAGCTGCCACCAAAAGCTGAGGTTTCGTCTAACAATCCAAGCACATGCAGTAAGTGCACTGCCAAGCTTCAAATGGCCCTCTGCTGTGCATCCTATCATAGACTGGCATCTTTACTTGCATTATTTTCTCTACCTTGTGTCTATTCAGTGCTGGAACATGCTCTGACATTTTGGATTGGAGAATGAATCAGTGAATGCTCTTTACATCTCACAGTTTAATGTGTGGTACACTGCAAATGTAAAGGTTGCATTTGTCACCATAAACAATAAGAGTAACATTTTTGAACAATACGCATTGGCTAATGAGAAAACTAAAAGATATACCCTGGGATAAAACAAAAGAATGACTACTGGTGAACTTCTTCACTGTGCAGAAGAATATGAAGGTGGGAAAGAATGGAGTTGTCAACCTTTAATGCTGACAGGCAGCTGATCCAAGTCAGTAAAAGGGTCATAGCTCTTCATTATCCCTGATTGTGTGGTAATTTTTGCCCTGTCTCTCATTTTTTTTGTTTTGTTTTTTTTGTTTTTTTTTGTGGGAGGTAAATCACTGACAATTGATTAGTCAATGCCAGACACACTATTCATATCATCCCTTTTTATTTTCCAAAGAAACATTATTCATATCATCCCATTTTATTTTCCAAACAATGAAACGTATTGAAGTCTAATCTTCAACACGTTTTATTCTTTGTAAAAATGCTTGTTGATGCATGACCTACATATAGTTCAAATACCCAGCACATCTCTCTTGTAATACAAGAGAACACTTTCCAACCTACAATATTACCACAAAGGATTTTTCAACAGCTTATAACAAAACACATTTCATCCACAGCATAGAATGCTTATTAATGTTAGACAAGTTCATATAAAATACATTTTAGTTGCACTTGGAGTCTTTTGGTCTAAATTTAATGGTTTCCTAAGGCTTTAACAGTACTCTTTACCAAATATATATATTCACAATACCAAGGACATCTGGTGAAAATAATTACACCTATAAACATGATCGCTGAAGTAGGAAGGAAGGCAGACTTGGTTTGAAACTAATAACTACCACTAAACAGGGTAAAAACTTGGCCAAATCTTTTCCACTGATATACATTTCTCCAGACTGCAGTTCATAAAGTGGACTGAAGGGAATGTACAGATTCTTTGCTCCTATTGAATGTGTACCAGGTTCAAGGTCTTGGTCCCTGTAACACAATAAAACAGTAGTTGGACTAGAATGTACAACACTACAATTAGCAGCAAGTTTCAAGTTTTTTTTTTCATTGTCACATGACCAAATAATCCACAGGTTTCTGGCATTTAGCATTATCCAATTTGATTACAGTTGTTGAAATATGCTCCTCTCTGATATAAACTATAGCAAAATCCTTGTCTATCTTAAAAGATTTATCAAATACAATACAAAAAAAAAAAAATGAAAAGTTGACAAAAGTTTAATTTTAATGTTTTACTAAATACATGAATGTTAACACCAGTGGTATTGGCATTATTTCTGTTCGATATTATCTGTATAACTAACTTTTGTTTGATGCCAGAAAAGTCTGCAGTGGCATGTGAAGGTGTTAACAATGCAACTTTAATTCCACATGCCATCAATATGTTTAACAGCACAAAAATTGGCAGTACCCATATACAGTTCGATAAACAAAAAGCAACCCATTCACCCCAGTAAACTTAAATAACAGGCTTTTGAACTATGAAGAAGTGTCTCTAGTATCAATGTGTAAAACAGTGCAGTATACACAAATTTATAACAGTAATAAATGTAAATAACCTTTCACAAATAAGCTTTAATGCCGCTACCTTTATTTTATTTTTTTTTTTTAAAGTGCTTTTCAAAATAAAGTTTACCAAGACACAACCTATTGGCAGATGTCAGTGAACATTACTATGTGGCTTCCAAGAAAAATAAAGTACATTTTTAATCCTTATTTTTCAAATTTATTCCATATACAGACAACCCATGAAATGTACAATTCTGGCTCATCGGTCATATTTACTTAAAACACTATTCATATCATCTCTTTTTCTTTCATATATTAGAGAATTTCTACTTGGGGGGGGGGTACTTGTACTCTCTCTCTACTACGGTAAGTACTACACTGATACTTTAACTAAAAGAAACACTGCTGTCTCATATCATTTACACTCAGACCAGCTCCTACAAAAAGTAAAAGATTACCTGCTCAGTCAATGCAAATCATAAATTCTAGCTTAACTACACAGAACACTAAATACACTACAGAAGGTTGCTGCTCTCATACTCTGAATCCTGGTAAGGCACTCTGCAGCAGGTAAGGTTTGGGATTTCCTTTCTTGGTACACTCAACACAATTTTGAAGCTCTTCAATTCTCCTGCTTGGGAGGCCGTATCATGATGTCACATGTCAAACTAATAGCACACTCCTCAGCATTACCCCCATAAACAAGGCAAACCTACCAAAAAGACAAACAATACTAACCTCATGGAGAACAGACACTTTTCCCTATTCAAAAAGGGATTTACCTTTGTACCAACTAGGAGGTTGGACATGGCAGAATTATTTTTAGACATAAAATTGTTCACTAGGAAATTAAATTTGGAATTTTTGGCAAAACAGAACAGTAATGTTAACATTAACATCACTAATAACACCAATGGTTATGTGAATGCTCTAACTAGAAGAAGCACATACAACCCCGCTTTACAGTGTGACATTTACAACTTTGAAAACGTGGTTATTAATGAATTGAAAACATTGGTATGTCATAATAGACACTATAATGTTAAATCTAATTTGTCAGCAGAAGAAAGCTTGACGTTGGAAGAAATTAGATTTTTACACCCTGATATCAGGATTATGAAGCCTGACAAAGGGGGTGGTGTGGTTTTAATGAATAACTGGATGTACACTGCCAAAATGATGGACATTCTAAATGGGTATGGTAGGTACACTATTTCTTATAGAAATGAGTTAAATATAGCCTATCAAAAGATTGACATGGTGATAGAAGACAATTTAACACAGGGTCTGATTGACGAAAAATTATATAGATTTTTTAAGGTGGAAAAACCTTTTTTATCAACAATGTTTAGTATCCCTAAAACACATAAAGGTTTAGAAAATGTGGCACTGAGACCTATTGTAACATCTGAAGGCTCTAAAACACAACCATTGGCCATATATATAGATTCAAAATTAAAACCTTTTTACAAATTATACACGCATATTCTTATTGACTCATGGGACCTATTAAAGAAACTAAATCAATTGTCTTTTCAATCCCATTATGCATTTTTTACCATAGATGTTAAGGACCTTTTTTCTGTCATTCCGCATAACATAGGACTTGATTGGTTTGAGTATATGTTAATTGAATTCAAATTTTTGTCTAACAATGAATTCAGACTAATTCTTGAGAATATAGAATTGGTCTTAAAAAACAATTTCATTTATTTCCAGGATGAAATTTACCAACAGGTTGATGGGGTTGCAATGGGGGCAGCCTGTGCCCCCATTTTTGCAAACATTGTTATGTTATTTTGGGAATTACATTTTGTCTTTAAGTCACCTTTTATGACTAATATTATCAAATATTATCGCTTTTTAGATGACATTTTGATTGTGTGGGGAGGTACACTTGAAGAGGCCTTGGAGGCTTTACAGTACTTCAATGAATCCACTACATTTCTCCGTTTTACACATGAATTTAATATGGATGAAATACATTTCCTGGATTTAACTATTAAAAAGGATTACAATAGTAGAACATTTACGTCTAGTATTTATAGGAAAGCTTGTTTTTCGAATGCCTATCTTCACTATAGTAGCAATCATCCTCCACTACAGAAGAGGAATATTGTCAAAGGACAGATGGTAAGGGTGGCACGGATGACAACAAGATATGAGGAATTGATCAATGAATTAGACTATGTACAAAAACTATTCCAGGAAAGAGGTTACCCCAACTCCATTATTTCTCCATTAAAGGAAGAAATATTACAGGGATGGGGGACAAAATATATTCCCTTATTGAATATGGAGACTACAACAGATCACATTATTATGGATAACAATTCTGATGACGTTAATCATGTAACTCCTAGTACGTCTTTAGGAACTCCTTTTTTGGTTATGACATACAGTGCCAACACTAACTTAGTAAAAAAGGTTATTAATAGGACCTGGAATATGTTTAAGAGTATGCCTAATAGTGTAGGTATATTTGATAGATGTTTACGTTATAGTTTTAGAAAAGGGGCAAATTTAAAAACAATTTTTGAGAGAAAATGGCAAGGGGAGGATAACAACAAAAGAAAGGGTACATTCCGCTGCGGCAAATGCCACCAATGTACATTTATGGCCAACATGGATGAAATTAAACTACCCACTATCAAGTTTGCATTAAAAGGAAAATGCTACTGTACATGTTACACTAGTGGAGTAGTTTATTTAGCGTATTGTACTTCTTGTTGGGCACATTATGTGGGAAAGACCGAAAGGCACTTGCGTCAGAGGGTGTACGAACATACATATGATATTACCAGGAAAAAGGAAACTAATGCCCTTTATAGGCATACTTTAACTTGTAAACAGGCCACTTATAAATTCTGGGTTTTGGAAAAGGTGCTAAAATATAGTAGAGGTGGTGATTGGGAGAACCAGCTCAGTTATAGGGAGCTTATTTGGCAACTGAGACTGGATTCCAATACACCCCCTGGGTTGAATGACCACATGTCCCTTTTACCAGCTCTACAATTGAGAGCTAATAAAATTAAAAGGAAAATACGAGATAAGGCCAAAAACCATAGGGAATTATTTAACTAATGAGGAAGTTATATATATTTTACACATTAATTATATATATTTTACACATTGTATATTACATATTTATATTGATTTTATTTATTTTGGAATATGGTTGTTTAAAACAGATATTATATATATAGGTGATTTTATGAGTGTTTTTTTTTTATTTTTATTTTGTGGGTTTGTCTAAAATACATTATTAAGTGTACAACTAGTATATTAAACGTAAGTCAATATGTGAATGTTATGTTTTTAAGTCAACAACAATTATACCACTATGTTTCTTTAAATTCAAATGTGTTTGGGAAGTGAATTGAAAGATTAATTAGATTAATTAATTAAATAGATAATATATATATATGTGTGGTATATGATGGATTACTTTGTTCTGAAGAAGTTTCCGTTGTTTGTGGAAATGAAAGCGCTTAACTTATGTTAAATTCATCCTGTTGTGTATTAAATCTTCGTGAATTACTATACTGGACTGAAGAGTCTGTTTGATGGTGACGTTTTGTGGGGCAGCCTTCATTGAGTTCTGTTACGGGATTGTACACATTAAACAATACTAACCTGACTTACAGGGCTGATAAGCACAGACAGAATGATAAAGATAATCATCAGACACCCATCATAAGTGACGCCAGCAACAACCTGCTCACCAGCCATCAGAAGCAGATGGAAGGAGTATGTCCACCATCTTCTAGATGAAGACAATCCCACAGAAGGTGTACTACCCCAGGCAAAGCCTACAATGAAAGAAGAAGAGCTTACCATAAAGGAAGTAAGAAGACCAGTAAGAAAAATGAAGTAAAGAAAAGCAGCAAGCACAGATAAGGTCACGGTAGATATGATTAAGATGCTGGGTCAGTTAAGGGAAAAATGGCTACTAGGAGTACTTGTAGCAGTATGGAGAGAAAGGTGCACCCCAGATGAATGGAGAGTAAGCATTCTAGTACACGTGTAAAAACAATGGGAGCATTCACAACATTGGGCAGTATAGCAGTATCAAACTCCTGTCACACTGCATGAAAGCATGGGAGAGGGTGACTGATAAATACACAGAGTACTAGAAATTAAAATGAGAGATGAGTAGTTTGAATTCAGAGCAGGATGCACACTTTCCAACCTGATGTTTGTAGAGACATAGTTGAGAAGACGATAGAGAAGAGGCAAGAGTCCAACTAGGCATTCATAGACTTGGAGATATATGAAAAAGTTCCAGGAAAGCTAATCTAGGCAGTGCCGCATTAGTTTGAAATCCCAGAAACAATGGTAAAATTAGTGTATCCTATGTACAAGGACAAAGTGACAAGTACAAAAAATGTTCAGACTCAGTAGGGTTCCTGGTGGGAGTGGGTGTGCATCACGGCTCATCTCTGGGCCACTGCTGTTTATACTGGTAATGGACTGTACTAGCAAACAGGTCTGAGGGGACAAATCAACAAAGATGTTGTATGTGGATGATGTGGCATTACAAGCAGACTGTGAACAAAAATTTCAGCAAATAAGGGAATGCAATTCAAAACTGAAGGCATATGGGATGAAATCAAGTACAGGCAAGACAGGTGATATGGCAGCAAAAGGAGGAAATCAGAAGAAAGTGGAAATTGAGATAGAACGGAAAAAGTGGAACAGGTTAACAGCTTCAAGTATCTAACAGGGGTGGTTGAGAAGAAGTGAAGTCTGAATGAGGAGGTCAAAGACAGACTCAAAAGGAGCTGCAGCCAGCTGGCACAGAGTGACAGCAGAGTAATTGAGAAAGCTAGAGATTATGGAGATGATGGACCTGAGAAGAGTGGTAGGACACATAGACGCACAGCATGTGAAAGAGAAAGAAATGAGGACATCAGAGCAAATGCCAAGTAGCTCCAATCACAGAGAATGTCAAGGAGAACAGATTACAGTAGTTCTGGCACATGTGAGGGGAAAGAAGACAATCTGGTGAAAAAACTTTGGGAGGGGCAGGAAGAAAGAAAGAGAAAATGAGGGTGTCCAGCAAAAAGATGGATGGATTTTTGAGAGAGAAGAACCTGTGACAGTCTGGTATGAGCATCAAAGAAATGCAGAATAGCAATGAATCAAGATGGCGACAGTTGACACAACACCCCAACCCCATACAGAAAATGGAGAAAACAGGCATCGAAGAGTACAAGAACCCTCATTCAGTGATGGTGGGTGGAGACTGCACAGCTGCAGAAATGTTGGGGAAGGCAGGAAATGAATTACCAACTTCAAGGAGACTTGCATAGATCAGATGTTATATTTCATATAGAAGGCTCTTCTGCAGCTACAGTTTCAATTAGTAATGATGCTAAACTTTTCTGAGAGGCAGGCACAAGGGAAGGACAAAAGGTATGAGCTCAGGGAGTCAAGCCCCAAAGCATTAAAGTGTTGAAGCTGCCCCAACACATGGAATCATGATTTCAGCAGCAATGATTGCAAAAGGGGCAAACCAATGAAGAAGGAGCACAGCACAAACATCAGAGTGGACTTATTCTCTTGGAGGAGTGCCTTTCATGGTATTTTCAATGGGTGGTTTATCACCTAGTGGCAAAATATAAAGCAGACAGCAAGCCACTTGGATAAGATTTGCTTACGTTAGCCACAGGCAGTCCTTCTTTATGTGGAACAAAGAAAATAAATAAATTATGTATGCTGATAAATTCAAACAGTATTTTGTGATACAGCTAGAGCCGGCCCCATTGGATTATGCCCCCCAAAAGAAAAATGGGAGGTGAATTTATTGGTTTAAGGTTAGCTCTTTGTAATCTTTCAGGAAGAAAGATGGATTAGTCCAAAGGGATGTGAATATCCCACCACTGCCAACCAAATGTGATGCTCCACCACTAGACCAGTAATCAAGAAGCCTCAATCCTCACCACTGGCAACAATGGGGGAATGTACACTGGGAGGATATCACCTACACACTATATATCCAGACACAGCTGTCTGCATCAAGTGCATTTTCCCTTAAGAGCACACAAAGACCACAGTCAGTCTGGGGCTGGTTTCAGACTCTTTCTCTAGATCATCAATATGACTCGCCATTGACACAGCTATAGAGTTGAGATCTCAGCTGAGTGACCAAGCCAAGACCTCCAGCACTCTCTCCATCTAACCAGTGCTTCATATCCCTGCCCAAGTAGCTGGTAAACACACTCTTTGAGGTTTGATTCACACACACACACACACACACACACACACACACACACACACACACACACACACACACACACACACACACACACACACACCACACAACAAACAGCAGCATGGCCCAAGGCGACAACCAAGTTTGGGGGGGACTCTATTGCTCAGAACAATATGAACAATCAAATAGGAGACAATTTTCAGCAGGGTTTTTGGAGTACCCATACTGGCCAGCAACAAACAGCACAACCAAGGCACAACAAGAAACAAGCCCCACAAAGGAGGCACCAAAACAGAAGGAGGAGGTAGTCCAGTGCCTACCCAAAGTTTTAGTGAATACAGAAGGAGACTTCCATATCTTTAATTTTAGCTCTTTGGAAGTTGATGAGGAAATGGCCAATTTGTTTGCCAAAGGGCTGACTTTTGTTCTGGACCACAGAGCTGACGTAGTCAGAACTGTTATAAACTTAAAAATGTTTGTTTGTAAACTCAATCTGACTTGTGAACTGGGACAAAACTCTGGACTTATTAACAGTTTAGAGTTTCAGGTCTGTTCAACCCGCCCCTCCAAGCGTCATTGGCTATGTTTGAGAAAATTTGTGAAATGGACATTAGGCATGCACTTAATTGTAGTGTAGCTAAGTATAACAGAAATAGAAACATCACTGTTAATGAACGGGATCTTCTCAAACTGCTTAATGTATGTAACATGAGGGTTATAAAACCCGATAAAGGAGGTGGGCTGGTGTTTATGGACCAACAGATCTATGAAACAAGAATGTTGAGTTTATTAAATAATGATGTATATGTTAGTGCAAGCCAGAATAAGCTAAATGGGGCATATAATAAAATTAATAGCATGCTGAGCGACCTTTTTCTTGAAGGGATCATTGATGTGAATACATAGCATTTTTTGCCCATGCCAGCCCCAGTAGTTCCAACATTGTTTGGTGCTCCTAAAATACATAAGGATCTAAATAGTCTACCCTTTAGACCTATTGTGGACAGTAGGGGTTCTGTGACATATGCTTGTGCCAAGTTTGTTGACTGCAAGTTGAAACCATTTGTTAAGTCAGAGACACAAGTATGTCGAGATTCTTGGCATTTTTTGGAAAATATTAATGCACTAGAGTTCAATGAACATCACATTTTCCTTACAGTTGACATCAAGGACCTCTATACCTCCATTCCACACCAAACAGGAATTGAATGGGTTAGAGAGTTCCTTCACATAAGAGGGATGGAACATCAGCAAATTAATTTAACAGACGTTCTCCTTGAAATAATGCTGGAGAATAATTATATTTTTTCAGACAAATTGTTCCTCCAAAAGAGTGGCATTGCAATGGGCTCCCCTTATGGGACCAGTTTTGCTAACAGTGTCTTGGTCTATTGGGAAAGGTCCTTCCTATTTAATTGTACAACATACAAAGAACATGTGGCCTGGTACACAAGGTACCAGGATGACATGTTCTTCTTGTGGAAGTGTGGAAGAGGTTGGTGGACATGATTAATGGGTTTATAACTGAAATTACTTCATTTACTTCATTCTTGGAATTTACATACCAAGTAGGCCAAAATGAGGTTAATTTTTTGGACATTCACCTTAGTAAAGACAACAACAATAGGCAATTTAGTTCTACCATCCATCGAAAACCCACATACTCTAATACGTTCTTACATTTCACAAGTTGCCATCCCGTCCATCAGAAAAGGGCAGTGGTTAAGGGACAGGCAGTAAGAGCAGTGAGGATGGTATCCAATTTCGATGATTCTTAGAGGAGTGTAATCTCCTCAAGGAAATGTTCTTAAAAAGAGCTTATCCTTTACCCTTAATCGATCAAGTGATGGAAGAGGTACGTAATAAAAGATCAGTAGGGTATTTTCAACCTTTGGTACAAGAAAAACAAGTTTACACAACCCCACCAGTGGGGAATGTTATTAACATTTCCCAGGGAAAAGAAAAGGTATTGAATGGGGCAACTAGTTTTTTAACAACCTATTCCCTAGATGCAAGCAGCATTAGGGAGATTATATGTAAAAATTGGTCTTTAATACAACAGGATAACGAATTAGTCAAAATGTTGGGCACAACACCAGCTATAACATACAGAAGAGGTCTCAATTTGAAAAACTTGGTTGAGAGACTAAAAAAAGCTTTAAGAGGCCAAACTGGTATGTTTAAATGTGGAAGATGTGTCAAATGTAAACACATTAAAGTGACTAATAAGGTTAACATCAGAGAAAAGACCTATCAAATTTGGGGTAGACATACATGTGATTCCCAAGGGTTAGTATA
The DNA here is from genome assembly GCF_019279795.1 of Protopterus annectens. Lineage (NCBI taxonomy): Eukaryota > Metazoa > Chordata > Ceratodontiformes > Protopteridae > Protopterus > Protopterus annectens. The sequence continues at coordinate 729,630,605 of NC_056749.1, forward strand.
TGGGGTTGATTGCAACCAATGCGAAGGTTACTATATTGGAAAAACAGAACGAAAGCTCAAGCAAAGGATATACAAGCATCAATATAGCATTGATAGGCAGATCAGTACAAATGCCCTAGCAAGGCATATAATAGAACACCCAGACCATAAGTTCAGTTTTATTGTCTTGCAAAAAGAAGACCGTAGCAGCAGGGGTGGCCCATGACAACTTAAACTCGAGGAAATAGAATTGGCATGGCAGATCTGTACCATGGCTTCTATTATGCCGGGTTTAAATGAATATGTATCTATCAAATGTTTACTCAAAATAAAAGCCTTAGCTAGATAAGCATTACAAGCCTTTTTGAATAAATAGATCCATTTAGGATCTTTTAATATACATGGTTTTAAAAATTTAGTAATTTTAAAGTAAATATGTTACCATCACAATGCTGGGTGATTTGGTATTTTTAATATTGAGATAAATTAGGCTTGAGAAAGTTTATTGTCTAAGGTTTACTGACTTTAGGAAAACTTATGTAAAACAAATCTCTGGTTCAGCAAACAAATGGTTACTTGTGGTTTTTTATTGTTGATTGTTTTTTACTTAATTAATTGATTGCTTGATTAGACTAACACTGTGTATAAAAGGCATTCCTTTTCACATGGGATTGTATCTTGTATGTTTTTCGATGGTCTGAAGAAGTTGGCTTACCTTTTGCCAACGAAAGCGCTAACCAATAAAGGAGTTTAGTTCTACAAATCCGCTCTCTTTTTTTGTTTTCACAAGTGGTAGTTTGACCAAGAGCAAGGCTATTAGGAGTGGCTCACACAATATCACCAAATAAAAATGCAAGTACTCTCAACACCTAAATATTTCTACACAGATAAGCCACAATGAAAAGTTTAAAAATGTTTAATAATAAATAATAAAAGAACAAGACAATACTAAATATATATTCACAGTGACATCAGAGTTCAAAACCACAGGAAATATTTAAAACAATATTGCAGGAGAGTCTCAAATAAATAAAGAAAAATATTCACCGATGACATATAATTATTTACAAAATTCCAGCTAGCTGTGCTGGCAGTATCGCCTTTAGTCACACTTCTTCCCCACTTCAAAGACTCAAGCTAGTTTTTTAAGTGACCCTTGCAAAACGTTGCTTAAGAGGAATGAGCCTATCTGGGAATACATTACCCCATTCCCTGTCATAAGATTCCAGCTGGCTTTGCATTGCTGACCCCATTACAGAGTTGCACTGTCATATCATATGCCTGCAAGCCTAGGCTCCACTATAATAACTTAGGATTTTGCTGGCTGGTTCCTTGTAGTCATAGATCCCCCTCAGACTCCTCCTGCCTTCTACTGCAAATGCTTAGCACCAAGGCCTCCCTATGATAGTAAGGTTTCATCATGTTAACATGGTACAGTTTGTGCCCCTGCCTCCTGTCTAGCAGTTCTACCATGTAGTTAATATCACTGACCTTCCTTACAACCTTGCAGTGTCCCTCCCAGGCTGACTACAGCATGTTGAGTCTGACTGGCATGAGAATCATAACCTGCTATCCCACAGCATACTCTCTAACTCCAGCATTCCTGTCATACCAGACCTTTTTCTGCTATTGTGCTTCTGCCAGGGTCTCCTGGGCCAAGCCCATGAATTTCCTGAGGCTTGTCCTGAGGTTTAGGACATATGCCACAGCAGACTCCTTGTGGGATTCACACTCACCCTCCCACTCAACAAGAATCAAATCTAGAGGTCCCCTCCCCCCTATGTCTATACAGTAACTCAAAAGGTGAGAAATGTGTGGATTCCTGGGGAACCTCTCTGTAAGCACACAATAGATGTGGCAAATATTTGTCCTTCTCTCTCTTAAACTGGTCTGCAAATGCCATTACCATGGTCTTTAGTGTAGAGTTTAACCTCTCCACCAGATTATTAGTCTGGGAGTGGAAGGGGGTGGTCTTTAAATGCTTCAAACCACAGCGCTCCCACAGACAAGACTGCAGGTCTGAAGTGAAATTGGCACATCTGTCAGTCAGTATTTATTCTGAGAAACCTCCCCTGCAGAAAATCTCTAACAAAGCATTTGCCACCTTTTCTGCCTCAATGGAGGACAGAGCCACCACATCAGGGTATCTGGTAGCATAATCTACTACCACTAGGATATACTTCTTCCTTGTGGAACCCAGGGTACTCAGAGGCCCCACAATATCCATAGCTACCCTCTGAATTGGCTCCTTAGTCACAGGCAAAGGCACCAAAGGAGCTTTGACCTTGTCTCCTGCCTTGCCTACTTTTGGCACTGCTCACAGGTCCTGCAGTACCCTGTTACATCCCTGGAAATTCCAGGCCAATAAATGTTATGCACAATATGTCTCTTTGTATGTTTTATGCCCATATGAACTGCAAAGGGAATATTATGGGCGCTAAAAGTGCCAGATAAAAGGCTCTGGGCACTACCAACTGTTGTATTACCTCACACTCTAGCCCTTCCTTAGAGGTCTACTCTCTATACAGTAACCCTTTGTTCCAGTATACAGGTTCCCTTTTTCTTTGACAATCAGGTGCCTCCCTGGCTACTTCCCTCAAGCCTTGTAATGTAGGGTCTGAGAGCTGAGTTTGTCTCAACTATCTCTTTGTAACCCTTCCCAGCTACCCTTCCACAGGAAGTCTGGAATCCTCTGACAGCAGTGCCTCACTGTCAGCCTGGGTACTACTACTCACATCTGCCCTTGCAGTCACTCTGTCCAAGGGATCATCAGTACCCACAAGCAGATGTGGCTCACCTTCAGTCTCACTGCTGCAGGATAGCTCCTTACCTGAAGTAGCCACCTCACCAGTCCTAGCTTCAAGTGTGCAGTCTAAGTCCCCCCCCCCCAGGTTACCAGACCTACATGGCTGTTTTCAAGCCTGACTGCATATCACTGTATGCACACAAGGTACTGCATTATCAAAATCATTCCATATCAGGGCATCTGCAGGGATATGCTCAAACACACCTACATGCTTACCTCCTTTTCCACCCTCCCAGTCAATGTTAACCCTTGCCAAAGGTATTTGGAGTCAGGTCCCTCCTAAAGCTCTGACTGGAGTAGACTGCCCAAGCAAGCAGTGCTCCTCTTTAACCATTGCAGGCTTCACAATGGTTAGGTCAGAGGCCATGTCTCTCTTAGCAGTGGCCTGTTTCACATCTACTAAGATAGTATATAACCTTTGGTGGTAGTTTGTTACCCTTGTTGTCTCTAGACAACTTACTGCTGGCATTCTGTAATTCCCACTTGCTAGCTCCCCTACCTTTTACTCCCCACCTTGCCTCCACAGACATCTATATGCTACATGTCCCCACTGATTACATTTAAATCATTTAAACCTTGAGCCTGGCCATGTACCTGAACTAGTGGCTTCCCCTGTTACTTGTGGACTCTATTGGGGTGGTTTAGGCTGCCCACCATGGGATCCCTTAGACCCATGTGCAGCACTGTGTATCCCTTTCCTGTGCAGTGATGCCCTGCTTGCTAGGTATAGGTCTCCCCTTTTTCCCCAACACATCTGCAGCACTGCATTCCTTATCTGCTAACCAGATTCTCATGTCCTCAGGCTAAATTGCTGAGGGCTTGTTCCCTCACTGAAAGATCTGCCAGACCTTCAAAAGTGGTGACCTGACACCCATTCACCCACCTATGAAAATACATGCTTAATTCAGCAATATATTCACACACACACATTCATCTGCCTTGCGTATCTGCTCAAGAAACTTTTTTTCTGTAAGCTTTAGGTATTAACTTAAAACACTCTAATAAACAATTTTTAACTGTATTATAATTTAAGCAATCAGTATCAGACAATTTAGAAACAGCAGTTACAGCTTTACCATTGAGTAAGGGGGTCAGCAACTGTATCCAGGGCCCTTGGTCAACATTATACTGTTTACATACCCTTTCAAACATATGAATAAAGCTATCAAAATTATCACCCTCTATAAATTGTGGAAGAAATTTACTGATCTTTATTGCTTCCGGAGTTTGGTTACTCCCTTCCCTATTACCTCCATGACCCTAGTAAAAAGTCAGCATCTCCTTTAAATATTGCCTCTGTCTCTCATTTTCTTCAGCTTTCAAACACATTAGTCTCTCATTTTCTATGGATTACAGACATCTCAGGCTCTCTGCTGATTCTAATGCCATTTGTTTCTCCTTTTCTTCAATTTCCAAATGCCACAGCCTCTCTGCTGATTCTAGTTCCAACTGTTTGGCCTCCAGTTCAAGTCTCTTTAACTCCAGATGGATTTTTAAGTGCTCTGAGGGAAAGCTGAACTGTCCATTTTCTAAGAGTGGTACATCCCCAAGGCCAGTCTGGTTGTCCTCCTGGTTGCTGATCTGTGATGCAGCTGTAACTAAGGCTACAATCATTTCTGCTTTAGTCAGGTTGGCATGCACCAGTCCTTTGGCTTGGCACATCTCAGCCAACTGGATCCTTGTCAGCTTTCCATAATCCTCTGCTGACATCCTTGCCTGCTCTCCCTGACTAACTAAGCTAAAAAAAAAATAAATAAAACTGTTGTAATATGAAACTCTGAATGTCTACTGTGTGGCTGCTTGAGAGTACAAACATTTTCTTTAGTGACCAGTGTTTATAGGCTACAGGAGTTCAATATCCACACCCCTGCCCACCAAATGTGATGTGGATATCCCACCACTGCCAACCAAATGTGATGCCTCACCACTGGACCAGTAATCAAGGATTCACAATCCTCACCACTAGCACTAGTGGGGGACATACTTTGGGAGGATGGTAAATACACACACTGTATTTCCAAATGCAGGTCTCTGCATCAAGTGCAAATTCCCTTAAGAGCACACAGAGACCACAGTTAGTCCGAGTCTGGTTTCTTACTCTTTCTCCAGATCCACAAGAAGACTCCCCACTGGCACAGCTATAGAGTTAAGATCTCAGCTGAGTGACCAAGCCAAGATGTCCAGCACCTTCTCTGTCCAACAAGTGCTTTGTGCCCCTGCCCAAGTAGCTGTCACACACACACTTTTTGAGATTTGATTTACACACACACACACACACACACACACACACACACACACACACACACAGACACGCACACATGGGAAAGACTGGCACATGTTTATTAGCTATGCCCCCTTCTGTCCAGACTATAAGGTAGTTAACCCTGCCACTAGTCAACTCCTTATCAGCTACTTTAAGGCCCTTAACAAAGGGTGTCCAATCTTCCTGTGTAATATTACTATTAACACAAACGGTAGTGTGACCAAGTGGCCCACACAGTGTCACCAAATAAATATGCAAGTACTCTCAAAACCTAAATATCTCTACATGGCTCTACTTCATAACACTGAAATTTCATAATGTTGAATTTCATAGCATTGACACCATAACATCGAAAATTCAAAACACTGAAAACCCAAAACATTGAAACTCAGAGCATTGAAAGTGTGCATCATAACATTGAAAACTACATTGCACAACTAAATAATATAACCTCCACCTACAACAACACCTAACTAACAAACAAACACACTTTCTTCTACGTTTCTGCAGGGGGGAAAGCCCCTTGCAACCCCCCCCTCGTAAATTAAATATACCAGTTCCAAGATTGCACTACAGTGGAAAAAAGTTAATTTCCTAAACTAAGTTTATGGCGATTGTGATACAGTGAGGTTAGGAAATTAACTTTTTTCCATTATAGTGCAATCTTGTAGTTGGTATATTTAATTTATGGGGAGTGTGGGGGATGCTGGGCAGAAATGTAATAGAAAGTGTGTTAGTTAGGTATTGTTATAGGTGGAGAGGATGTTATTTACATATGCATTGTAGTTTTCAATGTTATGAAGCACACTTTCAATGTTCTGAGTTTTCAGTGTTTTGGGATTTAAATGTTTTGATCTCAATGTTATGAAATCCAACGTTATGAAATATTATTGTCATGAAGTAGACCCCTCTACATAGATCAGCCACAATGAAAGGCTTAAATATATTTAATAATAAATAATAAAAGAACACGACAATACTAAATATATATTCACAGTGACATCAGAGTTCAAAACCTCCGGAAATATTTAAAACAACATTGCAGGAGAATCTCAAATAAATAAGGAAAAATATCTAAACTAAACTTCACTATAGTCCTGACTGAATCTAAGAGAGTTACTATACTCTAAAAACTTACTAACAGAGCAAAGTAGATGCAGTGAATGGATCATCTAGCTGATGCCAGGTCCAAGAAGGAATACAGAATGCCTTGTCTCACTAATAGACTTCTCAAATTAATATCTACAATATTAATGCTGGGATAGCTTGCAGAATGACATCATTTCTTGTCATCTGACTCCTAGTTCCCATGTAAAACCCCCACTGCTGGAAGCTGGCAGTGTTTAGCATCTACCTGTAAAAATACAGACCTCAGATCTTTGGCAGATGCTGTAAGTCATAAAACAATTGCATTCTTTCATGCTTTCAGAGGTAGTAATTAGATCATGCCGAAGACAATACAAAAAGCTTCCCAGCACAGCCTCTGTGTCTCTAGCTACATTGAAAACTATAATATACCATCTTTCATTGAATAGCCTATAAAGTAATTTAATTTCAGCTATTTTTTTCCTAAAGTTTGGTGGACTGAGGCTAACCCTCCCATTTCCTCTGTTAAGAGTATACATTTAAACAGTGACAATAGTGCAGGTATATTTCTGTTCTCTTCCAGTAGGGCACACTGTGGATACATTCTAAGCCTAAGCACTTTACAAAATACCTTTTAAATACAAACATATGTACAGAGTAGTTTAATATACATATAATATACAGTTCTAATACATTTGTAACACAAGCATCTTATATAAATCATTTCGATATTTACCAATGACATATAATTATTTACAAAATTCCAGATAGCTGTGCTGGCAGTATGTCCTTTCGTCACAGATGGCAACATTTTTTTTACTGTGATGTAAACTATAATGATGGTATGTGAGTCACTGGCATCTTACATGGCATCTGGAACATAACTTTTTTTTGCCTGAATTATTCTGATTTGTATTCTTAGCACTACTGTTACCTCATAAAACTAGTCACAAATCTTCAACAAAATACATTAACCACACTGCAGATTTTTAAAGTTGCCAATTTCTAGTCCTTCAAGTACTGCAGTTCTTCCCTCCCATTCTTCCTGAGGTGTCAGAACTATGTTGGTATTCCAGGAGCTGTTAAATGATCACTCTTCAGCAGCAAAGAACTTTTAACAGACATGCAAATGTTTCTTATTAACCAGGGTCTGCAGTTGAAAGATTTTTTTTTATGTTCATGATGTTTTTATGTTAAGTACCATGTTCAATCATAGCCTCACTTCTGGCTTTGTGCCCACTGAATGGTGCACAGCAATGGTTATCCCACTCCATAAAGGGGGAGCCACCACAGACCCTGCGAACTACCGCCCCATTAGCCTGACGAGCCTGGTCTGCAAGGCTATGGAGTGTTTCATCATGGAACTTATAAACAATGACATTGGTAATCTCCAAACTCTGGACCCTACCCAGTTCGGCTTTGTAAAAGGCAAATCATGTCTCCTAAACCTGATAGACTTCTTTGAAGAGGTCACCAAAGCCGCAGATGAGGGTAAGGTGGTTCACACAGCCTATCTCAATCTTGCCAAGGCTTTTGACACCATCCCCCACTCTGGAATTATACACAAACTCACTAATCTAGGTATAAATCCCTATGTCACGAGATGGGTTGCCAACTGGCTTGCTGACAGAACCCACACTGTGAAAGTAGCAGACTCTAAATCCAACTTCAGACCAGTGACAAGTGGAGTACCACAGGGTTCAGTCCTAGGTCCTCTCCTGTTTGGTATCTACTTCTCTGAAGTACAGGCTAACACAGAAGGTCTTTGGCTAACAAAGTTCACAGATGACTGCAAACTAGGAGTCATAATCAAAACTCCTAATGATGTGAACATCCTACAAAAGGTCCTCACTGAGACAGATGCCTGGTGTCAAAGCCATGGCCTCAAGCTCAATGCCAAAAAGTGCATTGTCATCCTTTTTGGTAAAAACTCTGTTCCCATGGACTACCACATAGGTGTTAGTCTATTTAACACTGAAAGTGTGATAAGAGACCTTGGGACACAGGTGGACAGTAGTCAGGAAATCCTTCTACGTGGCACACCTCATCACAAAAGGTTTCTCATCCAGGAAAAAAGAGGTCATTGTTCCCCTCTACTCATCACTCATTAGACCCATTATAGAGTACAATACCCCTTGTGGTATGTACCTCACAAGACATCTACAACAACTGGAAAGGCCACATAAATACCTCACAAAGAGGATTACCAGCCTCAAATAGATGCCCTACGCAGACTGTCTCAAAAAATTCCAGCTTTACTCTGTTGCATATCGCCTACTCAGAGGTGATCTCTGCCTAACATACAAAGCTATGTCAAACCCAGAGCTGTTGGACATGCTCCACATAAAGAAATATCAATCCCTTCGAGCTACATGCTCTAGGGACCTAAACCTTGTCACCACAATAAACAGAACATGCTGGAGGGATAGATTCCTGTCCCAGAGACTTCCCATACTCTGGAACAAACTACCTATCTATATCAAACAAAGCTCCTCATTAGCACTCTTCAAGAAAAATCTTGATGATTGGATGGGAGAGAGGAAATTCACCCTGGAGATCACTTCTGTGGCTCTGCTTGACAGGGGCACAGGAAAATAATGTTCTTGGTTGGCAAAAGCCAGGGTACCATTTGGCTAGGCTTATATAGGCCCTAGGGCCAATAGCCTAGTACCTACCTATGAACCTATGTCATAAATGTTTGTGAACTGTGCTGCATTTGTATACAATTCTTATTTCTGTCATGTTATCTCTATACTTGTAATGCAGAATAGTACAAAATTGGTAATTTGCTGGCTCTTTCATTTATGTTATGAAGTTCATTTTCCCTTTTCACTGAGGCACACATGTCTTTGAGCCATTCTCTCACTTCTTTTGTATTTTTGGCTACTGACTTGATTTGTTATACTGTAGCATGCTAACGTGTCATCCAAATCGTAATCCTTTTTATTCTGTATGCTGTGCATATTGCCAATATCTGTAAAATATTTAAACATATTAGTTTGTAGAATGTATGCTTTTTTCATAGGAAATGGACATTCGTGTTTAACAATGGATTGCAGGTGAGTTTTTTTTATGCCTCAGAGACTATGTATTATGTCGCTATTGTGCTTCCACAAGAAAGGAAACCCAGAGTTGCCACTGCTGCCTCATTTACGGAGCCTCTACCAACCTCATCCTTTCAGATTCACTACACATTGACAAGTCCAATAGTGGACGAATCATCTGCTCAAGATATCTCAGCCTCTCCTGTAACTTACATAGAACATGCTGGAGGGATAGATATATCTCTTAGAGAATACAACTTCTCTGGAATCATTTCCATCTCCATGTAAAGCAAAGTACACCACTTAGTCCATTTATGTCCAATCTGAATAAGTGGATGGAAAGCCGCAAGTTCTACCCCAGACTGGCACTCTTGTCCCTTATGGACAGGGGTAACATGTAAATGTCTGCCTTCCTGTGGGTTATACATACACATAATACAAGGGGTTCAGGGTTAATTATACTAAAAATACTAGGCTAAAAACTTATTGGGAATGCATAGCTAGGCTTTAGAAGATCTGAAACGAGATAAAATACCCAAATCAGCAAAGGTCTCCCAGTAGGATAAAAGTAAATGCAGTAAAAAATATGAACCAGGCATCCACCAGGACTATCAACATATAAAAACATTTATTCATAACATATAGGATAAGCACTTTCACACAAACTGTGCTTCATCAGATCCACCAACATAAAAACTCTAAAATCATTTATATAATAAGTGCAATTAATGGACATCCAATAAAAACATTAAAGCAATTACTGATGCAAACTACGCTTTTTTTAAATCGGCTTTAAAGGTACAGAAGCATTAATCCCAGGCAGCTTATCTGCCTGCAGCCAGATAATCCATTTGGTCTCAGGAATCTCAAGCCTGTTATTGAAATCACCACCCCTCTTATTCATAGATACAATCTGTAATACTAGAAATTAAAAACTGTGCCCAGGTTGCATGGAAACATGTTTCGCTAGTGCATTAAGTGCATTCATACGTCTAACGTCACCTTGATGCTGTAATATACATTCCTTTAGCATTCTCACAGTCTTCCCTTCATAAAATGAGGTGCAATTTCTACATTTAGCTAGGTATATTAAACCTTTAGATCTACAGTCAGCATAAAATCTCAGTGAAAAAAGGTAATCTATAGTGGGGTGCTTAAATTTAACCTCATTTGAGATAAAGCTGCAGGCTTTGCAAAGCCTGCATGAATAAGTACTAGCACGAGTGCAGCTTACAGTGGATATCTGTGCAGATTTATAACACAATTGTCTTTTTAATAACAAATTGTTTTTAAATGTAAAACTAGGCCTATCGCCTACAATATCCTTAATCTTTTCATCAGTAAGTAAAACTGGCCAGTATTTGTTAACTATGTCACATACCTGATGAATATTATTCCCATATGTCAATGGTAATGTAAGTATATTATTACAGCAGTCAGTCCTATTAGAAGTAATGCTGGTACAGGATCGATTAAAAAAAGGTTGACCTTTATCAGTACACGTTGCATTAACTTTCATTAAAGTTCTATCGAGAGCATCTTTTCTATATCCCCTATCAAGTAATTCTCTTTCAAGCTTGGAAGTAGCCTCATGGTATTCATTATCATCTGTATGTAATCTCGACATTCTCAAATATTGACCCTTAGTTATATTGTTAAAGACATGCTTTGAGTGCATGCTTCTATGGTGCAATAGTGCATTCTTTCTACATGGTCTCCTATAAACAGAACTAGAAATAATACCATTGGCCAGTGTTATCTCAGCATCCAGAAATTCTACAGAAGTCAATGAATGGTTCAATGCAAACCTAAAACATTCACTACTGGATTCAAGGTATTGTACACAATTCAATAAATCACATACTGAGCCCTGCTACAACATAAAAATGTTGTCCAGAAATCTTTTATAGTAAATAAGCTGTGCTGAATATTCATGCTGGGATAGGACTGCCTTGTGCTCCCAGTCTGCCAACACAAGGTTGGCGTAACTGTTAGCACACAGTGTCCCTATCGCTACACCTATTTTTTGCTTATATATATATATATTATCATTGAACATCAAAACTTTATTGCATAAAACAATTTCCATTAATGCACCTATGCATTCAATATGTTCATAAGAATAATTAGTATTAACATGTAAAAAACGTTTAAGGGATGTAATTCCCAAATCATGGGGTATAATAGTAAAAAGTGTTTGAATATCCATGGTTTTATGCAATAATATTTTAATGTTGTGATTTATTGAATTTTGTACAATACCTTGAATCCAGTAGTGAATGTTTTAGGTTTGCATTGAACCATTCATTGACTTCTGTAGAATTTCTGGATGCTGAGATAACACTGACCAATGGTATTATTTCTAGTTCTGTTTATAGGAGACCATGTAGAAAGAATGCACTATTGCACCATAGAAGCATGCACTCAAAGCATGTCTTTAACAATATAACTAAGGGTCAATATTTGAGAATGTCGAGATTACATACAGATGATAATGAATACCATGAGGCTGCTTCCAAGCTTGAAAGAGAATTACTTGATAGGGGATATAGAAAAGATGCTCTCGATAGAACTTTAATGGAAGTTAATGCAATGTGTACTGATAAAGGTAAACCTTTTTTTAATCCATCCTGTACCAGCATTACTTCTAATAGGACTGACTGTTGTAGTAATACACTTAGATTACCATTGACATATGGGAATAATATTCATCAGGTATGTGACATAGTTAACAAATACTGGCCAGTTTTACTTACTGATGAAAGGATTAAGGATATTGTAGGCGATAGGCCTAGTTTTACATTTAAGTACAATTTGTCAATAAAAAGACAATTGTGTTATAAATCTACACAGATATCCACTGTAAGCTCCACTTGTGCTGGTATTTTTCATGCAGGCTTTGCAAAGCCTGCAGCTTTATCTCAAATGAGGTTAAATGTAAGCACTCCACTGTAGATTACCTTTTTTCACCAAGATTTTAAGCTGCCAGGCATTAATGCTGTTGTACTTTTAAAGCCAATTTTAAAAAAGTGTAGTTTGCATCAGTAATTGCTTTAATGATTTTATTGGATGTCCATTAATTGCTCTTATTATATAAATGGATTTAGAGTTTTTATGTTGATGGAACTGATATAGCACAGTTTGTGTGAAAGCGCTTATCCTATATGTTCTGAATAAAAGTTTTTATATGCTGACCGTCCTGGTGGATGCCTGTTTCATATTTGTTTACAGCTTTTGAACATTCTAACATATCATTAGCCTAGTAAGTAAATATGAACCTATGAACTGAGAAGATGAGGAGAAGGGTGATTTGGAAGGAAGAGGAATGGATGTGTTATGCTGGGGGGTTATCCGGGGAAAATTGACTAGCAGGTGGGGATGGTGTGCTTGTTTACAACACTACAAAGCAATATGGAAAAGAAAGCAAGACTGTAAGAGTGTGCACAAGATCAATAAAATAGCTGATATAAATGAATTGATACAATATTAACAAAATTTGAAATGCATACTCACCAACCCCCTTTTCTCATTTTTTTCTGCATGGGGTCAGAGTGTCATGTTAGCTGTTGCCACCTCTCTCAGTTCACTGCCACTCCCCTACCTTAACAGTCATGTCTGATTCTTGCATTTTTCTGTCATGCAGTTTTCCACCTTTTCATTGGATATCCATTCCTCACTTCCTCTTTCCTGTCTCTCTAATCTTCTTCACCAAATCATCCGCTGCTTTCCACATGTGCCCAAACCATCATAATCTGCTTTATTTGACCTTCTCTAGAATTGAGGCTACTTTGGCTTCTGCTCTGATGTCTTAATTACTTTGTCTGTCCCACAGTGAGCATCCTATCACCCATCTAATGCATTTTATCTCCATCACCTGTAGCTTCCTCAACTGCTCTGCCTTTGCAGCCAAAGTTTCCTTACCATGCAGAAGTACTCGTCGTAACACTGTTTTGTACAGCTTGCTTTTCAGGGTTTTTTTTTTTTTTGGCATTCTTCTGTCACACACTACCCCTGCCACGCTGTGCCATTTGGCTGTAACACCTCTGATTCTAGCTCAGACCTCGCCATTCCAACGTCCCTTCTGTTCAACTACCCTTCACAGAAACCTGCGGCTATTTAGCTGTTGAACTGTTTCCCTTTGGTCTCAAGCGTCTTTCGATTTCCCCTATTTGCAGACATAATAAATATCCCGTGTGTACTCAGTCCCCAAAATGTGCACTGCTGGCTTATGCAATGCAACACACTGCAGTGAAATGAATGGGATTATTCATCTTTTAAAAGACTTCAATCCAGTAACTGTCAATGAAGTGTAAACATGTCATGCCAACTATTACATTTTAGCTTTTTATTTTCATGTCATTATGCACTCATAAGACTACATACTTCTTTGCATGTCATTATTCACTCATTTGCATACTCTGCTTTCCATACATTTTTTGCCATTGTTTACTATTGCTGATAAGCACTGTGAATCACTACATATGCACATTAGATATGAATATTAGCCATAACCATTCATCCTTGAAATGTCATTTTTGTCCATGATCAAAGTGCAGCTTCTGTGGCAATAGTTAGCAATAATCAAAACAAATGACGGACTCAGTAAGAAAGTTAGTTATTCCAAACAGATGAGTCATACAAATATTAATCAACATGTTTTCTGAAATCAGTAAATGTACAGTAAGAAACTGTGGAATGCTAAAGCCTTTGCATGTATGAAAAGTATTAGTGAATAAGACCAGACTTCAGGTTACTGTATCACCATCCTCTTTTCTGGTTTCATATTCACTTCATATTTTTTGTAAATCTTTATTAAAAAGATTTTTTGTTAAAGCATCAAAGTGCATTTTGTTTTAGAAAATTTCTGCATACTATGTAAAGAAATAAGCTAGGAAGATAATAATACAGGCAGTGTATGCTTTGAGGGAGGGCTTTGATGGTGTTAAAATGTAATGACCTGAAGCTTTGCAGAAGCTGTCTCCTAGGGGCTGAGATTGCTGTGATGAAGGGTGGCATGATGATTCAGATAAACAGAGAGCAGGAAAGCAGATTATAATTTAAACTACAACGTTCAGCGCTTGAAGGAAACTGGTTCACAAAGGTAATCCCGGGATGCTTCAGATGAATCCATATCATAAAAACTATTTAATATTTTATGTAAAAGAGAAAGCAAGGCATTGAAACATTTTTAAAGTTCTATGCAACCTTGATGTTGTTAAATTATTTAAGAATACAACTCCTGAGTGATTAGCACTCTTTCACCTTTCACTATGCTCTCTGCTAGTATTTAAAATCATTATATTCACAAAATCTTCTCTGAAGTTTATTGTGCTGAGTCTTGGCTTATAGTGTCTGACTGAATGAGCAAATCCTGATGTTAAGCTCTTTCTGAATGTAATGACCACAGCTCATAACAGATCGTTAGTAGTTGCTGTAAAACCAAATATTCCTCTTCTCTGTGCCTTTTCAGTGTTTTTATTCAACTCTCCCTCTCTTCTAGGTCATTCAAATTATTATGCTGCAATAAGCTGCTTCATTTAGAGCACAGCAATTTTCCCCAGTATGCATAATTTTACCCTTTTCCTACATGTCCCCTAACTACACAGTCATCAACTCATATTTTATTTATGAAGTTCTTAAATCCTCATTTACACTATAATCACTGATAGCACATTTTAATAAAGAGATGCTTAATTAGTTATAGTGACATCAGCTATACCAAAGATGTTTGCAATTCTAATGAATTAATTGTGAGTTGTCTTCTGAATTTTAATGGAAATCATAGTAACTTTGACAGATGAGGAAGAAAATAAAATGTGTAGATTCAGTATTTCACTTTACCATGGTCTTCTCTACTAAGCAATTGGTGTTGGCATTGGTGGTGAGATGTGTGCCCCTTCCCCTTGCTGATCCTGCCACAGCTGTTTCCTCAGGATTATGCTGTATAGCATGGCACAAACTGTGAAGATTTCTATACATGTCTGTGGATTGTACTACAGGGCTCCCCCAGATGTATCTAGGCACTGGAACCATGACTTCAGCAGCCCAAACACATGTTCTGTGACATTTCTGGTTTGAGCATGTGTCTCATTATGGTGTTCTTCCATGGGTGTGTGTACATTTCTGATGAGTGTCATCAGCCATGGCTCTAGTGCATAGCCTGCATCACCCAGTAAATGACCCTGTTGAATATCCACCCTAGCAAACATCTGGTACAGCTGGGAGGTGTACCAGATATTAGAGTCATGGTAACTGCCAGGGTTGCCAGCACACATGTATTACATACAATTTGTCAGTTGATAGAGTGGTAGCCTTTTCTGTAAATGTAGAGCCAACCCTGCTCCCCAGGGGGTGCCCATAATTTCTTCATGAGTACAATCTATGGCACCTAGTATTTCAGGATAGTGCACTACCCAGCAGAATTGTTGCATATTTCTGGCCCTCTCCTCAGAACTACAGTGAAAATATATGTGCTCACTGCCATGTTGGAGCATAGCATCCAGGCATTGCTGGAGGATCCTGGATGCTGATGTCTGTGATGCCCCCAGCATGTCCCCTGAAAGGTACCTGTAGCTAAGATTGTAAGGGCTACACATACCTTACTTTCAACTGGTATGGGTTCCCCTCTGTTGGCTATGGCTCTGAGTTGAGGATGGCTGAGGAAGCAGAGTTTCTATAGTGTGTCCCTGTCCACCCACATCATTTAGGTTGTGAAAAATTAAATGGGGCCTGAAAACTCTTCTTTCTTGGCCTAGACCTATTGGCAGCAACAGCAGCATTGATTTCATCCTCTGGCACATACAAATGGATTAAAGCAGCAGCAGCAATC
Source organism: Protopterus annectens (assembly GCF_019279795.1). NCBI lineage: Eukaryota > Metazoa > Chordata > Ceratodontiformes > Protopteridae > Protopterus > Protopterus annectens. Next base: position 729,646,612 of record NC_056749.1, read on the forward strand.
CCTAACATTCTGTCTGTGCAGACTTCCCATGCCTGTACTCCAAAAGTTTCTAAATCTGCAGGAAAAACCAGCATGGAGTCTACATGGATGCTTTATAGCTTGCTGAATAGCTCCTCTCTGTTGGGATAGTTGATTAGCATTCAGTTCAGCGCCTTATGCTGTAATTAGCATATATGAAATACAAACTAAGACAGATGGAAATGCAATTCATCAATAATCTACACCATATAAAAAGGCAATCGTGTAGCTAGCCAAACTGATATTAAGGAGAGTTGTATATGTTTGGAAGACTGCAAAAATGCTTTTTCTACAAAATATATTTGTACAGAAGAGCACTGAATTCAGCAGGTGTGTTCCCATTTTGTCACCTACATGCTGCATATGCTGGAAAGTATTTGAGAATAGTGTGAAGCAAAGGCTTTTTCACTTTCATGTGTATGCATCAGTTAGAAGTGTACTGATGGCATGGGCATGTTTGCCAAGCCATTTCAGAGCTACACATGATTGTCAATACATGAAAATAGAATGCTTTGTCATAAATATGTACAAATGTTTTAGGGACAGGTCCTTTGATAGCACTTTTAGCATTTCAAGGATGTTTTGTTAGCAAAATGAGTCATTTGCCTGTTCTTTTGTGGAGGGGGCACAGATGAGTTACTGTTATGGCACAAACAAGAATGGACTGTTCTGTTGGGGGAGTAAAGGTGAGTTACTATTCTTAATACTCCCCTTGTTTTGCATCCTGTCTGTTGTTACTATTTCACTTCTATAGACTGTTTTATGTTTCTCCAGTGGGTAATACTGACTGGCTACCTTTTCTGTTTTATCTGGAAACAGTTATTTTGCAGATATGTGATACTTGTGTATATTATGCTTCTGTTGTCTTTTAGGACATTTACAAGTATGCCATTCAGGTGTGTCAATCCATGGAGAGCCCCTTCACTGATGCAGAAAACCAAATAGTCATGGATGGGTTTTGGCAACATGGTGCTTTTCTCCTGGAAAAGGGACAGGGAGATATGGCACGCCAGATGTTAATACAGCAGCAGATTGTCCAAAATATGACTGCAGTGGGTGACCGCCGGAGAACAAATGAACAGGTGCACCACAGTACCACTGACATGATCACTACTGCATGCAGGCGAGCAGCTGCAGTGGGCCGTGACCAAATGGCTAATGGGGATAGCCTGCTAGGGAACCCCCACTAACCCCCAATGAACAGTTCCTGGCCAATATCAGAGATTCAGACAGCTCCCAGGAGAGTGCAGGATAGCATGTATTAGATGCGGGTGCAACACCTTCCGAGACAGCAAGCACATCCCAGGAGGAGCTTCCAGGTAGGCTTTGTTATATGAACAGCTGAATACTGTTGTATAGTAAAACAACTGAAATTAAGTGAATTCTATGTCATGTCTTTTTTGGGGATGGGATTGAACATTACTACAGTTATAAGCTTAGGTTGGATTTGTCAGCCACATTGTTGTTGATATTAGACTTAGTGCACATATAAAGGGGTAAGTGTATTACCTCCTGTTGTTAATTTTGATGATGTTGCCCTTACCTCTTGCTTAACTTCTTCCAGGACTGTCTAGAGTACAGCACAGTATGTTTTCTGCAGATGGTAAGCCAAATATTTTTATGTCAGTACTGCTGAGCAATTTAAAGAAAAATTGTAGTGTGTGATTTTTGACCTAAGGCCTTTTGTGTGTATTGCTGTACTGTCTGTAATAGTGGTAGAACTATTAGTTTGTTAACATATATTGCACTATAGTAAGCAGGTATTAATGTAGTCCTGTGTTTCTTGCTTTTTATCACAGGTGATCATGAGTGTGGGAGTGTGGGCCCTGCATCACCTGATGTCAGTATATCAGCAGACTCTGATGATTATGGTGGCCAAACTGAGGCACAGTCAGGGGGTGCAGAGGTTGAATCTGACGCATCTGTATTACAAGATCAAATACTTATGTGATAGAATACCTAAACATCAAACTTGTAATATCGAACCCAAAAACGTCGAACAGTGCAGGAAAACACATCAGTCAGCCACGGAAAAAAAAAATAACTTTACACCCAAACTAAGTGGGGGTCTTCTCCCCCACACCCTCTGATGTGGGGGGCTGTGCCCCCCACAGGCCCCTAATTAAATATACCAACTCTGAGATCGCTCTACAGTAGACAAAATGGCAAAATCTGGCGAACAGCCAAGGGAAATCTTTCCCTGCATCATGTCCACAAAAACATCCAGCAGACCACTCAACGGCTCAAAGATTTTGTTAAAAGTTCAAATGAATTTATTTGGTGAGCGCTTTCCTGGTGTAGGTACACCATTTCATCAGACATAAAAATAACAGATGTATCCAACTTATATATATTTGTAGTAATTAGAAAACAACCAATCAGAAGTAAGAAATCATTAACTTACGAGATCCATTCTTAAAAAGACAGCACATCACTACTACAAAATAAAAACAGCATCATAAAAAATATTTCACAGTACATACACAGCAGTCCATAAAAACATATGACCTCTAGTTATTCTTTTTAAAGAACTTTTATGTATGTATCTAAAAACTCTTTCTTTATATAACTTGTCTGTAAACATTTTAGAACCTTATTTCCTAACCAATGGTCTGGACTTTAATAAGGGTTTAAGAGGTACCCTATCATTTAAACCTTTCCGTTTGTCTGCCTTGAGTCTCACTATCCACCTACTTTCAGTTGTCTCTGTTAGATTCACAATATCACCCCCTCTTTCATTTTTGTGAACCATTTCAGTGATGAGGAACCTAAAAGTGTGTTTTGTGCACATGTTTCACCAAGGCATTAGTACAGTCATCATTCCTTATTTTCAACATATGTTCTCTGATTCTGTATCTGAGTTTTCTGTTGGTCTTTCCAACATAAAAGGACGGACATGCGTTGCACACAGCTAAATAAACAATGTCCATGCTGTTGCAACCTGCCCTAACCTTAAACACAAACTCTGTCTAGAAGTCTGGGTGTATGACTTTATTGCTGGTATCAGTGTACTTACATTGGTTGCAATTATGACAGGGAATGGTCCCTTTTTTACCATTCGGGTCATCTGTATCCCTTCTCTTCTTGGGATAACATAAAAACTGTCTGAGTGATTTTTTTATTCTTAAAAGAAAAACTGGGCTTGTCACCTACAATAGTACGTATGTCCAGATCTTGTGTTAAAATAGACCGGTACTTACTGATAATATCTGTAACTACATGTACATCACTCGAAAACTCAATAGGCACATGTACATAATTATTCATCCTTTTCTTCTTGTATTTTGAGCTATATGTGGATGAGACCCCCTCATCTGAGTAATATGGTTTCCCAACATCATGTCTAAGATCTACTGCATTGGATATCTCACGGGTGGTGGAATCTGTGTATTCCCTCCACAAGAACCTCTGTTCTAAGTCAGTCAACTCAACATCAAATACTTCATCCTCTGTGGTGAGCCTAGAGGCCCAAGGTTTGGCCTTTGACTACATTTGTAAAAATATGCTTAGGATGCATATTGCTTCTATGCAAGAGGTGATTCCTATGGCAGTCCTTCCTATACATCTTAGTAGATAATTTTCCAGTGTTGACCCAATATACACATAAATCAAGAAAATTCATCTCATTATAGGAGGAATTCACCTCAAATGCAAGAAAAGTAGTTGTACCACTGATAAAATCACAGAAGCTCTCTAACTCAGCCATATTGCCCTTCCACAGCAGAAACAGGTCCTCTATGAAACGTTTGTAGAAAATCACCTGTTTCCATCTGTCTTGTGATAACACATAGTGATTTTCCCAACTGGCCATGACCAAGTTGGCGTAGCTATGGGCACTGGAAGTGCCCATAGCTACGCCTTCTTTCTGTAAATATATGTCATGCTCAAACATCATGACATTGTTTTTCAAAATAAGTGTCATTAATTGACATAGTAAATCTACATGTCTACCTTCATAAGTTCTGTCAGATATTAAATAGTCATGCAACATATCCACACCTGACTCATTTGGTATGCACATCAACAGAGAACTTACATCTAACGTAACTAACAGAACTGACCTTTTCTGTAAATCAACATCCTTATTATAACTAAACAATTCTTGTAGAAATTGTTTAGAGTCTTTAAGAATACACTTATTCTTATCAACCACAGGCCTTTTTTATGATGCCGTTTTTTATTTTGTAGCAGTGATGTGCTGTCTTTTTAAGAATGGATCTCGTAAGTTAATGATTTCTTACTTCTGATTGGTTGTTTTCTAATTACTACAAATATATATATGAGTTGAATACATCTGTTATATTTAGGTCTGATGAAGTGGTGTACCTACACCACGAAAGCACTCACCAAATAAGCTCATTTGAACTTTTAACAAAATCTTTGAGCCGCTGAGTGGTCTGTTGGATGTTTTTGTGGACATTGTGCTTATAATTTGTATCCAAGGACCTTGTTCTACTGACTGCGACTTGCTTTGCATTTGGATATTTTTACTTTCCTGCATTAAATCAGCCATTCACTGTATTTTGCTTTTGATATTACAAGTTCGATGTTTAGGTGTTCGATCATCTAAGCATTCGATCTTGTAATATAGACACAAATCTGACACAGAGGTTGATATACAGCAATCTCCTGCATTTCCAGTTTTACACAGCCAGTAGGCCTATGCCTACCCAGTCCACTGACCCCACAGATATTAGACAGTCGGAGAGCGAAGACATTGATCAGAGAAGTGTGGCTAATGTGGCTTCAGTGCCTATTGAGTCTGTCCATAGCCAAAGTGTGGGCGAGGTGCTACACAGGAAGATTGATAGGGGTTCTCGGAGGGGGCCTGCTGTCCCTCCTCCAATTACTGTAGGTGTCACTTACTGTGCCACTCAATGTATATTTAGGGCCATCATGGAGGCATAGACATGTTCCCATAGGTGCTCCAGACAAATTCTCAAGGTTGTGGATGTTGACCATCTGACATGTGTGACTGCCTCCACTGTGTTGCTGATTCACTGGATCTGATGAATAACACATTGGAATGAGGGATGTCTGTGATGGACTGAGGGATGTCTGTCATGGAAAGAGCAGTGTCTATGACAGAACATCTGCTAGGAGGGAAATGGCATCCTTGTGGGCACAGTTCAGGCACCTCATCTACAGTCAGACAATGTGGCCATGCCTGATCACACTCCCATAGTGGCAGTACTTCCACTACTCCATCAGTGAGTGTGCTGCCCAGACCCACATGTGGCAGCCCATGGGGTTGTGGTCCTGGGCATCTCATCCAGCAAACATCAGGCATGTTCAGGTGGCATCACTGCATCTGACCTCAGTAGTGGAGGTACTAGTGCAACTCCTGGCAGAGCCAGTTCTCATGGTGAGGGATGATGATGAACTGCCACCTCTACCATGCATGGCTTACACCTGTCCAACAGAACAAGACATAGAGCTAGCACAGAGCTTGGCTGTGTTCATACAGATACTCACACACCAATTTCACCTGGAGGACCCCTGCAGACACACACACAACTCATTTTGTCTCACTGGACATTTGTTATTTTAATCAAATGTCTGCCCTCTTCTCCTTTTTACTCACACACACTCACTAACCTTATGTGTCAGCCTAGACTTCCTGCCCCATCCAATACACAACACCCTGTGCAAGTGATGTTAACTGTGCCATATCCCTGTTTTCTATCTTTTGGATTCAGAGATACAATAGCTGTATCTGATGTTCAGGGTGCATAGCTAACTTAGTGCTTAGTATATCTGCATCCGCGTTGTTGAACTGCTCATTGTACATTTGTGAAGTCGGAAACTGCAATTTTTATCATTACTTTCTAACTTCTCTCTGTAATGACCCCCTCACAACACCCTTTGCAAGTGATGATAACTGTGCCATATCCCTGTTTTCTATCTTTTGGACTCTGGGATACAAAAGCTGTGTCTGATGCTCAGGGTGCATACATAACTTTATGTGCTTAGTATATCTGCATTTGTGTTGTTGAACTGCTCTTTGCACCTTTGACTTTTACTGACCTTGAAACATTAGACAGCTGATGGCATCAACATTTCACAACTGTATAGTGAATGCTCTTGTAAAGGTTGCAAAGTCGGAAATTGCAATGTGTATCATTACTTTCTAACTTCTCTTTAAAGATTTTCCAGGAAAAACGTATGGTGCACATCTTAGGTCACGCCATTATATTCAGATCTTTGGATTGCATGACAGCAGTAGTCAAACCTCATCAGAACAGTAATATAGTATAATGATGTCTTCTGCATGTACCTCAACAGACACATGCAGCAGCTGGAGAGAGCACAGGGCTTTCTCAGCAAGATAACACAGGGCCTACAAACCATGCCATGATGTATGTGGATAGATTAAAAGCAATGTCACTGTAATCTGTCTTGTATAAGATGAGGTGACATCTGTCTGGCCTCCAGGCCAGTTTCTGACCAAGCTTTGATAGGATGACTGCATATCCAAACATCTGATATAGCTGATGACATCAGCAGTATTTGTTGAGAATATGGTTATAACAGTGTTCCACATGCTGGTGTAAAATGCTCTCTTGTAATGTCAAGCAACAGCACATACACACACCCACAGTTGATTTCAGTAAGAATAGAACCCTTATACATCTAGGTACACAGACTACAGAACACAGAATTTAACCCATGCACCACGGCACAAGTCTGAATTATGCAAGACTACAGCTGAATTATAGTACATGACATCAGCAGGCCATATGTGAGACAAGATGTTGGAAGACCTGCATAGATTCATAGCTTCATAGGTTTATGTGAGGCTACTACCATATTGGCCCTAGGTTCATAGGTTCATAGGAGGCTAGAAAGCTAATGGCCCTAGGGCCTTTTCAAGCCTAGTGAAGTTGTGCCATTGTTCCCTTATAGTCCAAAATATGTAGCCCATATTCGCAAATCCATTATCAGCAGTGGTTGTCCCTGTCTAAGAGTGACATAGGTGAAACTCCTGGGGTACATTGACAATTTCCTATCCAATTGTCCAAGTCACACTGAAATAGAGCCATTGAGGAGCTCGGTTTCACATGAAGTGGGAGTTTTATCATAGCAGTGGCAATCTCTGGGAGACCTGTCTCTCCAGCATGTCCTGTTGATGTTGCAGGCTAGATTAAGGTCCCTACAGTGAGTGAGTCTTGTCCCATTTGATTTGCAGAGGTGCAGCATTTACATTAAGGCAGGGTCTGAGAGTGCTCTGTAGGCCAAGTACAATTTGCCTCTCAGCAGTCTATATGATACAGAGTACAGTGACAGGGCCTTAAGTCTGTCCATGTAGCTCATGTGTTGAAGTCCCTAGATTTTTTTGGTGAGAAACCTCTTGGGTTTTTCCAGCTGCTGCAGGTGTCTGGCGAGGTGCATGCAAAAGGAAGCACTGTATTATTGGTCTGCTGAGGGACAAGTACAGTGGATTGATAACATCCTTATTCTTGGATGCTATGCCTTACTTATGAGGTGTGCAATGAAAAAGCCCTTTCTTCCCACTGTGGACACATGATGATCAAAGGTGACATTGCTTAAGTCTGTGGCTTTGGCGATAATCATTTATGTATGTAAGCCCATTTTGTAGTATGTTGACAATGGGGATTCAGTGATTGCACACAGTTTGCAGTCGTCAGTGAACTTAATGAGCCATAGGCCATCTGTTATCACCTGAATTTCTGAGAAACAGATTCCAAACAGTAGGAGGCCCAGCACAGACCCTTGTGGAATACCACTGATAACAGGTCTGCTGATACAGGCGGACTTCTTAAATGTGACTGTATGTGTTTTGCTGGAGAGCCAGTTAGCTACCCATCTAATGATGTATGGATTAATCCACAGCTGGGTGAGTTTCCTAAGGATACCTGAGTGAGGGATTGTGTCAAAGCCCTTGATCAAGTCCAGATAGGCAGTACATACTGATTTGCTTTCATCCAGGGCTTTGGTGACAGTCTTGAATAATTCCACTAGGTTTAACAGGCATGATCTGTCCTTAACAAAGCCAAACTGGGTTGGGTCAACAGTTTGAAGGTCACCAATGTCCTTGTTGATAAGCTCCAAGATGATTCTCTCCATGGCCTTACAGACAAGGCTGACCAGGCTTATGGATCTATAGTTCCCCAGTTCATTTGAGGGACCCCCTCTGTGCAAGGGGATTACAGTTGCTGTTTTCCACTCTGCTGTGACAAAACCAGTACTTGGACTGTGGTTGAAGAGAGTATCCAGTGGTTCCGCTAACTCTTGCTTTACACCTTTTAGTAAGCAGCCTTAAATGTTATCTGGTCCCATAGAGGCCGTGCTTTTGGCCTTGGCAAGTGCAGTTATGTCCTGTTCTTTGGAGATAGTAGGTAATGAATTGGTGACAGGTAGGATTTGGGGTATGATTGTTGGAGACAGGGAAGTGAAATTTATGCAAAACCTGTCTGCCTACAGGTTGGCGATGCCCTCAGGTTCAATATGACTGGTGCCATTCTCTATGAATTTGGTGTAAAACTGGGCCCTACCTTTTACATTACAGACATAGCTAAAGAATGCTTTCTGATCATCCTTAGCTATGGCTGCTAATTTAGTTTCATAATTAGGTTTAGAGGACTTTACAAGATGTCTTATTTGCTTGTTCAAGCTATGGAGGTTGTTCTTCTGCTGAAACTGTTCTCTCTGATTCCTGGACATCAGTTTCTTTCTATTGTTGTATAATCTATTATGCTAAATGTCCACCAGTGTGGCTTGTTTTTTCATGAGCAAGTTTTGATCCATTCTGGTATGGCTACGTCTATACACTTTACTGTCATTGCTGGCAGGAGGCTTGAAACTATTTATGCCATCACTTAGGAGGCTATAGTTGCATTGGAGAAACTTTTCAACCTTTTGGATCCCGGGGGGGGGTTAGGTACGATTCTTACATTTAATGTGACTGATTTATGGTCAGACCTTTCCAGGGTGGATGTCACACATGGGGTGGTGCAGCAATCTGTCATGTTGGTGAGTACTAGATCAAGGGTATTCCAGCCCTTTGTGGGGGTGTGGACTGTTTCAGAGCATTTGTGTTTACAAAGTGCAGAAACCTTAGAGTGAGTGTGTTTGAGCACATATATGTATCCCAGTCGATGGAAGGACAGTTAAAGTCACCCATGCCTAGGGTGTTTGGCTGTATTATGACTCACTCAAGTAGGTCCACAAAGGCACTGTGTGTTTTTTATGGTTCCTATTGGTGGACCTGCAGCTAACAATGACATGAAGGCTGTTCTTTCTTACAGTTAGTTGGACTTGGAATAACTCTAGGGAGCCATACTGCTTAAAATGTCTTGAGGTGTATTTGCTTTTTATGAAGATGGATACACTTCCTCCTTTGGTTCTTTCATGTTCATTTTATGGCCTGAATGTGTGGAAGGCATTATAGCCTTTCATGGCTGGAGTACTCTCTGCAGACCTAAGCCATGTCTCTGTGACTGCACAAACATTGACATCTTCTCAAACAAGTAGCGACTCCAGAGTGTAGTTTCTGATTTACGCTCCTAGCATTAAGCTGCATAACTCTGAGTTTGTCTTTTGAGGATATTTTTTAAGTCAGGAATTTTGGTCTTATGATATTGCCTGAAAAGGCACTATGGGGGAGGCAAGTACCTTGGCCAGTAACCAAAAGGCAAGAGGTGACAGATGAAGACTATCCCTGGCAAAGTAGCATGATCTGTCGGACATATCATCCCAGGCTGAGAAATACTGCATCCCCTGGATTGACACCAGTAGTTAAGCCAATTGTTGAAGGAGATAATTCTTTTGTTTGTATTGAAGCATCATCCTGAGTAAAGGTAGAATGATGCTCAGGGTTATAGACATATATGTCTGGGACACATACTCTGAGAGCTCAGTCATATCTCTCTTCAAATAGTCTAGTAAGGTATGTCTCAAGTCATTTACTCCAACATGGAGTACAACAGAGGTGTAACTGTGGTTGTTGAGGGACTTGAGTGCATGCATGACTTTGCAGATCCTGGCACCTGACAGGCAGCTGACCATGACTTTCTACTTGTACAACCTGGTGAGGCGGACTTCTGTGTGTCTCACTATGGATTAGCCTATGATCAAGACATTGGTTTTCAGGAGTTTTGCCTTCAGGGCTTAATGGGTGACACACTGATATGCTTGTTTTTATGAGTAATGGGTTCCATTGGGACTGTAATGTGTGCAGAAGGCTTGCATTTGGGAGGCCTCTGCTCTTTTGGTAAACTTCTAATGAGTACCTCTGTGTATGTGGAGTAATGTGCTGTGTACTTGGTTTGATGAGGAGGTGTAGTGTGCATGCTGACAACCTGTTTGATATCTGGTTTGATGTTTCCTGAGAGAGAGAGCATTTATTCTAGATTCATTGTATAGTTGCATCTCTCACATATTGTATTTGTAGGTTTTAAGAATACATAGTTGTCAGTATACCTGAGGCAACATAAGTCTAGCTGTGTTAAAACATGAGTAACCTTATTAAGCATATTTAGATGGTCATTGTTAGCAGAACGATTTTGGGAGCAGCAACAAGTGCACCTGTCTCTCGGAGACATAGGTGCCACCCTAGAGGTGACTTTACCATCATCCAACCAGCAGTGAAGGTTGTGCTTGAGCAGGGTCATTGAGGAGTGCTGCTTCACATGCATTGGGAGCCTATTATTGAGGAGTGTGAGTCACTGAGGGATATATCTGTCTCCCAGCATGCTCTGTTTATGTCACAGGTTAGGATGAGAACCCTGGGCCAAGTTATTTCTGTCCCATTTGATTTGCAGATGTCCAGCATTTTCACTGGGGCAGGGTCTGAGACTTCTCTGTAGGTCAGGCATAGGTCACCTCTCAGCAGCTTGCAGGATACTGAGTACAGTGACAGGTCTTTTAATCTTTCCATGTATGTGATTTTTGGAGGACCTGCATTCTCCCAGTCAGAAACCTCTATTTTTTTCTCCAGTTGCAGCAGTTATACAGTGAAGTATAGACAGAAGCGAGCCTTGCACTCAATTAGTGGTCTGATAAGGGTGGAGTACAACAGAGCTATGACCTCCCTGATCTTGGATATGATGGACATATGCATGAGGTGTGTAATGCAGAATGTGTGTCTCAACACTGTGGACACATAGTGATAAAAATGCAGACTGCTATGAACATGCGTTCACAAGTTTCAGAAAATTGCGTTTGCCATCAGCAAATGTGGTAAACCACAGGCCATCTACCACTGTCTGCACTTCAGGGAAGTTGTTTCCACACATTTGAGGGCCCAACACAGATCCTTTGGGTATTCCACTGGTAAGTGGCTAGTGAGGGGGTGCAATCCCCAACTTTGAGAGTATGTGTTCTTTTGGTGATCCAGTTGGCTATCCAGCTAGTACTGTATGCCTAATTTCTAGATGGGGCATTTTCACTATGAAACATGAATATGGGATATTTTCAAAGGCCTTGGACAACTGAACATAGATGATATGTCCTGTTATCTGTCATCCAGGTTTTTGGGGTCAGTATCAAAGAAGTCTGCTAAATTCAATAGGCAAGATCTATCCTTGACAAACACAACATGGATCAACTCAAATGTGTTGATGATCACCTATATCCCTATCGATAAGGTCCATCCTGATCCCTTCCCTAGCCTTGCAGATAAGGTTTGTTAGGCTTATGGGTCAATAGTTGTAGTTCAGCGTGTTACCAGATTGATGTGCATTGCATATAACACAACATTTGATATTATTTTCTGTAGTGCAGGTAATATGTGTGGAAAAAGTACTGAGAAAGCAAGGTTGCATGTTTACAGGTAGCAAAGTGTATACATGTCTATGTAAAACACCTGCTGCTTAACTGAACCTGTGGTAGCAGGTGTTAATGCATTTATACTTTCCTTTTCAGGGTCAGATGTTACTGGGTTTGAATCCTTTTCTCTCTCTCTCTCTCTCTCTCTCTCTCTCTCTCTCTCTTTTTCCACTGTTTGCACAATGCATCCTTTAGTGAAAACAGGGGAAATGGATACAAAATTAATATCAGGTTTGGCTATGTTTATCTGGTGTGTGTGAAGAGCAGCAGTGCACAAGTGGTCCACCCAGAAAGCAGACGGGCCCCAGAAAACCAAAAATAGAAACCGGATGTATTCAATTAATACTACTGGGCATCGTGCAAACCTGCTAAGTGATGTTGTGCTGTGATTAACAGCGAGACCTTAAGAATGGATTGTAAGATAGGGAATATCATGTAACTAATCCTGTGGCAGCAGGTGTAAGTGTAAGGTTGGAGTACAGAGTATGTAACCTTTGTTTTACTGTTGCGACACTGCAGTTTATTGCAATGGACTGAAACATTAACAGTTGTTATTTCAACTCTCTTATAGCAACAGGTGCTAGTGTTGGACTGCCATGCACATATAATATAGCCTAGTCCATCTTTTATCATTGTTCTACTTCCCATTATAGTCACTCTCACTTATAAAACTTGACATAGTGTACACAATATTAATTACATGCATGATGGCTGAAATACTAATATTGTGTCAGTTATTTATGTATTTATCTATGTATTATCACATTTATTATCAGATGTATGTGTGTGAGTATATTGTGTACTACATTCCTGTAAGTATACTTCTGTCATCTGGACTCCCATGACCTTCACATTTGCAAACACACATGCACAACTGCCTGTATATCAAATAACTTTGAAATTGCATTGCTTGACCCTGTCGCGTACCACCTACCATTGTGCACCATGTTTGGGGGATGGTAAGGGTTGTGCAACATTTTCAAACAGTGTGCTTACTCCCAGTAAATGAGATAACCGGAAATGGAGGGAAACCATAATTCTTCATTGCTCTTGATCTGTGATAGACATGGCATTCATTTGTGGAGAGGATGTGATATTTACGGCTCAGAGATAGTGTGTCCAGGAGTCCAAGATTTTTGTAGGACTCCTAGTGAAACACCGCAATGCCAGGTTGCTGCATGTGCATAATTCTTGGTCCCAGTATAAGTCCAAGGTTTGGGATAGTTTGGCTCGGGCTATGAACAGTGCCACTGGTATCCCCTGTACAGTGCCACAGGTATCCCCCGCACTGGTGAACAATATAGGCAACACTACAATACCTCCAGAGGAGGAAGAGAGTTACACTTGATGCTTGGATCGAGAAATTTTGGACAGAGGACATCCTCGAGATGTATAAGTATCAACTACAAAGAGTACTTGTAAGGCTTAAAATCTGAATGTAGGCAAGACTGGTATTCATAATGGTATTCTGATCTGTTCTGTTTTTTTCCACAGCTGCCATGGACAGGGAGTGCAATGTTAGGACCCATGGTGCTAGATTGGTGAAGATGAGGGAAGCACAAGGTATATATGCAGCAGAAGAGTAGTGTTACTGTAGCACTAAAAGTTAAAGATATCTTGTTTGGTATTTTATACAGTTGTATCATATTGACTATGCATATCTCAACAGTAAAAGCAAGTATGCATGCATTAGTCTGTAGCATAAACCAAGAGTACAATATTAGACTTTAGTCAGAGGTGGAGGGTTCAAATACCATACTTCCCAATTATACAATACTGTTAATTCTTCAATTATGTGCAACATAAAGGCTTAAAGTAAAAGCTCTATACCAGTGGCAAACAGGCCCTGCTGTAAACTGTAATCTGTATAATTAGAACATACATATGTGCAATATATGCACATGTAAAGGAGTACTTACTGCAATCTGTAGTAAAGTGTGCATCTGTTAGGAGCTGCTAGTCTTAAAAATAATAGTTATCTGTTAGGTGGTGGTAGTCTTAAGAGTAAAGGTTAAGATAATAAGAGTCAAATAATTGTATTAGTGCATTGTATGTTATATATGAAGGCACTTATCTCCTTTTTTCTCTCACCCCACCACTTATCTCTTTTTTTTATTGTTTATTTTATATTATTATGTGTCATCAAAATATCTTCATGTCACCCATGTGTACCACATCACAAAATGCTGCACAGTACAGTGGGGTAGGACTGCCCCACCAGATCCCCTTGTCCACTGGCCCCAGCACCATTACCAAACACATCTGGGAGCTAATCTGGCAGCCCCACCTCTGCTGCAACTGCACTTCCTGGCAGCTCAGGTAGTCCTGCCTCATAGGATAGCCCAGTGGTTCCCTCCAGGAGTAGTGGCAGAGGCTGTGAGTGTATAACCCATGCTGAACTGCCAAGGATGGTGCATAGCACTGTTTGTGCCAGCTTAGACCAGAAGGAGGGGTTGCTCTCTTTAATTTTATGTAGGAACAGGAGGAGGAGATGGAGACATCAAGTGCTTCAGCCAGTAGTGGAGTAAGATGACAGTAATGACAATCTAGTGGGTGAGGACTCAGTTCTCACTGTCATCCAGCTTGATGACCATGAGTCCTGGATGTCCCCACCCTCAACCCATCCATGCTGTCCACTGACCTCTTGTGTCCATCACCATTCCTGTGTCTTGTCATGTTTGTCTTGTCTGTCTGCAGTTTCTTCCTCACCTACCTATCTTACTAGACCCAGACATACCTACGTCCTTCCCCAATATTCCTCTCTCTCTCATAAAAAAGAAAATGGGCACCTGTTCCACAAAAAAAAAAATAAAAAAAACACTAAAAAAAAATCAACCCATACATAGATCTCTATTTTGCATGCCTGTCTTCATGACACACTGGATTTGGTGCAATTGGCTATACAAAATGATTATGTTGTGGTCAACCCTCTCTCTGGAGGTGACAGTCCAAATTCAGCTAATATTTTGCATATATTATCAATGTTTACTGTTGAAGAAATGCATGGCTATGATGCTTTCCTACCTCCCTTTTGCACATTCTTGTATTGCTTTCCATTTGCTCTTCCTCCTGCTTGCTCCCCATTTCACCACTGCTCTAGCTTCCCTATTTACTTTCTTTAATGCATTATTGCGGGATCGTGCACTTATCACACCAATGCAAAGCAACGGTAATATAAAATAATTTAAAAGTGTTAGATTCAGTTGTATTCGAACCCAATACCATCTGGCACCAAAAGGAAATGTATCACTGCATTAACTGCATTACGATGTGCCACCGCAGTCAGTTAAGTAGTTAGGCGTATTCCAGAGACTCAGTACTAACTGTCAGACTTTAGCATCCCCATTTCACCGCTATCCTTTCTTCCCCATTTCTTTTCTTTAATGCATTATTGCACAATGGTGTGCATCTCACACCAATGCGCAGCAACGGTAATATGAAACAACTTAAAAGTGTTAAATTCAGTTTTATTCAAACCCAGTAACGTCTGTCCCCAGAAAGAAATGTATCGTGGCATTAACACCTGCTGCCACAGTCAGTTAAGTAGCAGGTGTATTCTAGAAACTCAAACGGTAATATGAAAGAACTTAAAAGTGTGAAATTCAGTTTTATTCAAACCCAGTAACATCTGTCCCCAGAAAGAAATGTATCATGGCATTAACACCTGCTGCCACACTCAGTTAAGTAGGAGGTGTATTCTAGAAACTCAATAGTAACTGCTACACTTTAGCAATGCAGCTCACATTTACATAATGCTTACCTAAGTGCAAACATGTATATCTCACATGAGCATGCACTTATTAATTGTCGCACAAACCCGCTGCTTGCCATGCTATGGAAATGGTTATATTATGTTGTATTACTGATGTATATTGTTCATTTCCTTTGTATGACTTGAAATTACATGTAGAAACATTACAAGCTGAGGGCCCTTTCTAACTATATGTCATGTATTTAAAATACAACCATGTGTTGGCACCCCCTTACAACTCCGGGGTCTCAGTACTTTTTCCACACATATATCAACCACACTACAAAATGTAATATCAAATGTTATGTGCTGTGCAATGCACAACAATCTGGTAACGTGCAGAACTACAACTATTGACCCATACACCTAAAATGCCTTATCTACAAGGCTACTGGAGGAATAAGCATGGACCATATCCACAGGGTCATAGGTGACCTTCAATACACTTGACCCTATCCATGTTGGTTTTGTCAAGGGTAGATCTTGCTTATTGACCCTTGTGGATTTTCTGGATACTGACCCCAAAGACCTGGATGAGGGAAAACAGGACATACATCCTAGGGGTTGGGAGGATGGCCTAATGGTTAAGGTGTTTGCCTTACAAACACAAGGTGCAGGGTTTGAGTCTCACAAGGGATAATTAGCTAGGCTTAAAATGGCTTGCAAGGGCAGTTAGCCTAGTAATAATCTATGAATCTATGAATCTATGTTCATATATACAAGGTCTTTGACACCATCTCCCATTCATGTCTCAAAGTGAAGATCTCCCATCTGGAAATTAAGCTATACAGCACTAGATGGAGAGCCAACTGGCTCAATGACAAAACACACACACTCAAAGTTGGGGAATGCACCTTGACCACTAGCCCAGTCACCATTGGAATACCACAAGAATCTGTGCTGAGCCTTCAACTGTTTGGGAAATACTTCCCTGAAGCACAAGCAACAGTAGAGGGTGTGGTTTACCAAATTTGTGGATAACTGTTAACCAGGCACACTCATATAGCATGCCCCAGTAATGGTAACATGTTACAGTTGGGGTTGACATAGACTGATGACTGGTGAGAAATGCATGGACTGAACTTTAAGCATACAATGACTCTTTGTCATCTTTGTCAATGACACACCCCTGCAGATTATGATATACATAGCACCTCCTAAGCTCAAACACAGTCTTGTAAGACTTAGTAACACATGTTGATAGCAATATACACTTTCATCACTATATGGCCATAGTGGTGACACACACAATCTGCACTGTGCACATCATACATATGAATGTCACATCCAAGACCATGGTAGTCATACCTCTGCTGTACCCTACCCTTATTACACCAATAATGGAGTACAATTCTCACATCTCTCTATACCTCACCAGACACCTGCACCAATTGGAGAAAACACAGGGTTGTGCCTGGGAGACTCCAATGTCTCCAAACATGACATACATGGAAAGACTGACATAACTGTCCCTGTACTTGGTATCATGCAGGCTGTCGAGAGGTGACCCATGGCTCTCTGACCCTGCCCTTCTGGAAATGATGGGCATCTCCAATTCAAATGGGGCAAATATACTTTGCCGCTGAACTGGCATCTATGTCCCTCACGGACTGGGCCAGTTGGTGCTGCTCACAAACATGTTCTGCTAAAAACAACCATGCAAATATACTCAATAAGGGTACTTGTGTTTTTACACAGCTATGCTTCTAAACACCCTAGTGCTCTTATGCTAGTAGCCTCATATGAATCTATGAAACTATGTGCCTATACAGGCCTCATAAACTGTTGACCCCCAACATGGTCTGTTGATGTCATCTACTATAAGTTCACCTGCACTGTTGTATAAATCAGACTTGTGCCGTGTCACTTTTGTTAAGTATTGTGTTCTGTAGACCATGTACTTAGATAGGTAGGGGGTTCTGTTCTCACTTCAGTGAACTGGTTGTATGTGTGTGTATGTGTGTGTGTGTGTGTGTGTGTGTGTGTGTGTGTGTGTGTGTGTGTGTGTGTGTGTGTGTGTGTGTGTGTGTGTGTGTGTGTGTGTGTGTGTGTGTGTGTGCGTCTGTGCATGTGTGTGTGTGTGTGTGTGTGTGTGTGTGTGTGTGTGTGTGTGTGTGTGTGTGTGTCTAGACAGCAGCGCAGATGTGTGTATCCTACAATTACTTTTCCAATTACATCGCATTTTGATACTTGCTCATGCCTGCACATCCATTTCATATAGGCCTTCCAACCTCTTTTCTCCCACATGGCCTGCTGATGTCATCCAATATAAGATCACCTGCACTCCTTTATAAATCAAACTTGTGCTATGACACTTGCATTAAGTACTGTGTTCTGTAGTTTGTGTATGTAGATAGGTAGGGGTTGTGTTCTCACTGCTGGCACCTGTGTGTGTGAGAGCTGTCACTTAACATTACAGAAAACATTTTACACCAGCATGTGGGACACTGTTATTTTCTCCTCAACAGACACTACAGATGTCATCAGCTATAAAGGGCTGTCCAACACACTCCAAGTCAGAACTGAGCTGAGGTGCTTGCATTAGGTACTGTGTCCTGTAGTCTGCATACTTAGGTAGGGGTTTTGTTTTCTGTGTGTGTGTGTGTGTGTGTGTGTCTGTGTGTGTGTGTGTGTGTGTGTGTGTGTGTGTGTGTGTGTGTGTGTGTGTGTGTGTGTGTGTGTGTGTGTGTGTTTGCATGTGTAGGCTGTTGCTTAACATTACAGAGGGCATTTTATACCAAGAACATGCATGATGACAAAGGCAACCTCCTCATTTCTTAACACCCCAACTGGTGTCCCCCAAGACTCCATATTAGGTCCCCTCCTTTTCAATATATTTATAAATGATTTCCACAAAGCTATCCCTCTTTCCAATATCATCCAATATGCAGATGATTCAACCATTATCTGCACTGCCTCAACTATCCCTACTCTCATAAAGCTAACTCAGGATGCTTTTTCTACCATTGAACTATGAATGAAAACAAATCACCTAGCACTCAACCCTGCTAAAACCAAATTAATGATATTCACCCCTTCTAAACTCAACTCTCTCAATACAAACTCATTCTCTATTACTAGTGAGAATAACACTCCTCTGGAACTAGTGACAGAGACCAAATTACTTGGAGTCCAAATTGATAACCAACTAAAATTCAACTCCCATCTACAACTAAATATTAAAAAACCCATCAAAAACTAGGGATGCTCTATCGACAAAACCACTACCTTACAACTGCCACTAAAATCACTCTCGCTTCTTCCTTTCTTATTCCCTCCCTTCTATATGGAGCTCCACTACTAACTAATCTACAAATCTCCCTGAAAAAACAACTTTCCTCCTGCTACAATAAAATCGCCAAGTTTGCTACCAACCAAAAGTCTTACACCCACCATTGCTCCTCTCTCAAACAACTAAAATGGCTAGAACTACCCCATCAGCTCACCTATCCACAACTATCCCTTGCTCATAAACTTATTTTCAACCCCTCCCTCTGTCCCTCCCTCTCTTCTGTGTTTAAAATGCACATACCTGATAGAATATTAAAGTCCAACAACCAAAATCTATTAGAAGTGTACAAACCAACCCGTCCACCTGGCAAATATCTTCTCTCTCATGGGTTAGCTCGCCTCTGGAACTCTCTACCTTCATCTATCCATACTACCTCTAACCATTTTATGTTCAAAAAATCTCTTCATTCACATCTACTTTCCCAGTGGGAATGCTCTTGCTCCCACCCTACTTAACTACACTGAATATCCCCATTTCCTCTTACTCCTGCTTACACCCTTGATTTCTCTCTCTCATTATCCATAACTCCCACTTTCCTGTTTATTACTATAGAATATGTAAGAATACTCTACACTCTACCTCTCATATGTTGAACTCTCTTTATGAAATAACTTTAGTAGTATTTTGAATTTATGTATAATCCCTTATAATCTGCCATCAGTTTTTAACACTTACATTAATTGTAATTGTTGTGCACTACATTTGTATTTGTCTACTGTGATTTTAATAATGTTTAAGTATGTCTAATACCTACTGTAATCTATATTGTCTGGAGCTTTTCTCCCCAGGACTCCATTGAAAATGGGTTCATTTTGGCCCAATTGGACTATCCTGGTAAACCAACTGCAAATAAATAAAATAAAATAAGTATCATCTTGTGGAACTTGAACAGGTCAAGGCATTTGACACAAATCCACACTGATGTATTCAATCAACGCTGTCATATGTGGCCATGAACAGCTATATTACCAAATTGGTAGACCAGTGTATGACATATGTGGCACCTCATTATGTTGAAATGTGTGACTTAACATATAGCTCAGATCCAATAATCAGGTCTGTACAGCAGGGGTGACAGCTAAACCCTTTCCTGCCCATTAGTTAAGTGATGGACATCACAGATAACATACACATGCTGTGTCCAAACAGCTGCCTGAAGGACTACAACTTGTGCACAATCATTGACTTCAACTGTGATATTAGTATAATACAGACAGTATCAACACATACCAAAAACTGCTGCCACAGCCATGACAACACCTGCACTGACAAGACACATGGAGGGATTTGTAGAATCTGGAAACAGACACACCACCCAAGTATAATGCAAATATCACACCCTATAATCAGACCAGTACATATGTGACCTATGTCCTGGCATAGAGGGTAAGTGGTACATCCAACACTATGTGTTCACAGTGCTGACTACTCCCTAAAATGTAACACAACTACTCGGTATGTGAAGGACATGCAGATCAGAAACCATAATAACTTCATGGTTCCCAGCCTTCATCATACCAATAACTGTGTACAATGTATCCTTCTTCATGTACCTACCTACATATCTTCCAGTGATGTGTAACTGAAGTGCACTACTTTTGTCACAGTGCACTGTCACACAGCTTATTGTTCATACCTATGTATTCTTTCTGGGGAATATACATGACTGCCTGATGGTGCAGAACACCAATAGATTCACAGTTGTTTACTAGGCTAATGACCACAAGGTACTTTTTAATCATAGCCATGCATCCCAAATCTCTGAGAAGTTCTGATACCCTTGATAAGTGTAAGCAAGGGCTTGGGTGATGAAACCTTTAAAAGTTAAGGTCTGGGAGATGAAACATTTACAGGTTGCCTGTGTCCATTAGAGACATAGGTGCCAAACCAGGGATGAATTTTCTGTTCTCCACCCAATTGTCACTGTTGCACTTGAATTGGGTTAAGGAGGATCTCTGCTTCATACGGATGGAAAGCCTGCTCCAGAAATGGAGTAGTCTCTGAGATACATACATGTCTCTCCAGAAGGCAAGATGTATATCACAGGCAAGGTTTAAGTCTTTAGAATGGATAGTTCTGGTGCTGTTTGTTTTGTGGATATGCAGGCGGTCCATCAGAATGGGGTCTGACAATGCCTTGCATGCCATAATGCATAAATGTCCCCTCAAAAGCCTGGAGGAGACAGAATACAGGGATAGGGTCTTGAAGTGGTCTGCATCAGATATTTAACTACATCCTGTATTCTTTTAGTGAGGAACATCTGTGGACATTCCAATTGTTGGATATACCTAGTTAGGTGTATACCAAATGGGGCAATGTTCTCAATGATAGGTTTGATGAATGCAGAATGCAGTGGAACAATGACTTCCTTGGACTTAGAAGCCATACCATTGGTTATAAGTTGCTCAGCATAGAGTGATTTCCTCACATCTGTAGACACATGTTGGTCAAAGGCTAGATTACTATCTATGTGTGTTCCTAAGTCCTAAGTCCCTGACTACTCAGTCAGCTCTAAGGGGTGTGTTGTTAATATGATAGTTAACATGGGTGGATGGCTTCCCAAAGGATACTGTTATGCATTTCGTAGTCCATGGCTCTAATACCAATTGCTTGTCTGTGTCAGCCCTTCCTGAAGAACATTTGTGCCAGTGTGAGATTTAATGACAGCTCCTAATTTGCAATCATCTGCAAATTTGGTCATCCAGAGTCCATTGACATTGGCCTTGACTTCAGAGAAGTAAATGCCAAAAAGGAGAGGTCCAAGGACCAAACACTGAGAGATTCCACTTGTGACTGGCCTCTTTGTAGAGGTGTAATTCTGAAATCTAACTTCCTGGGTCCTTTCAAAGAACTAGGTGGCTATCCACTGGGTGACATAGGGGTTCATATCTAACCTCTTGAGTTTGTCAGCAATGTCCTAGTTGGGTATTGTGTTAAATGCTTTGGCCATGTCAACACAGGCAGTGTGAACCATTTTGTTTTCATTCATGACTTTGGTGACATTCTCAAAGAAGTCCACCAGGTTGAGTAGGCATAACCTGCCCTTCATGAAACCAAACTGGGTGAGGTCTAGTGTCTGGACGTTTACTATATCACTACTGATCATTTCCATGACAATTCTTTCCACAGCTTTACATATAAGACTAGTGAGAGTTATGGTTCTCTATTTTCCAGGGTCTGTAGATGGCCCACCTTTGTGTAGAGGGATGACTGTTGCTGTTCTCCATTCATGAGGCACGAAGCATGTTTGGAGGCTAGAGCTAAATAGCAATTCCAGATGGCCTAATAAGTCATGTTTCATGCAATTTAGAAGGCATCCTAGAATATTGTATGGCATAGATGCAGTCGTCTTGGCCTTAGAGAGTTGTTACACCAGATGTATGTGTGCTACCTGTTCAACTTATGGACACATTGCATACATAGGTGTTTGACAACATTAATGGCATGTATATCATTCATGGCAGTGTGGATTGTGCCATAGATATATGCCATGCCCACAAGGCAATTAGCCTCTATTGCTCATACTGTCACATATAGATATAGCATATCCCTCCTATAGCATATCTTGCAGATATTACAGTACCAGGACAGTGTGCGTAATTACCCTCACAGAGTGTGGATGTATCATAATAGTTGTTAAGTGTGTGTGTGTGTGTGTGTGTGTGTGTGTGTGTGTGTGTGTGTGTGTGTGTGTGTGTGTGTGTGTGTGTCTGCGCGTGTTTGTGTGTGTGTGTAGGCTCATCTGTTATCACTCCACATCACATATGTTATGTCACAGGCATGGGATCAGTGGTGGTATTATTCTAATACTGTCCATGATTGTGGTTGGTTCTTGTAATGTTTTCCATGATCCTTTACCTGTGGCCAGACCTCTGCTGAGAGTACACTCATATTCAAGTATAACAGTTTGCACTGCTTCCCAATATGCACCGTACCCATATTGTATGTCAGATCCCTGATAGATGTCCTCTGCATTATTCATGTAAGGATGCATATCTCACACACTCACATCCTCCCCATTGTTATGTCACCTTGTGTGACAGCCACAGACAACACATTTTCACTGTACAGTCCATGCTGTACCATATAGATATGTGCTTGGTGTTGCTGCTGCAACCATCTTACATTGACATGCCCTCCTCTGCTGTACATGCAGGAGTTTCGCCTGTACTCTTTTCCTATGTTCATTCCTACAATTCACTTGTGTGTCCCTATTCAATACACATACCCCTGTGTGATCATTTTACATGGCAGTCCCATGGCCTGTTACAGATCATTAACAAAGCTTTAGTACAGAATATTAGTAAGGGGATATCACAATACTCTGCACTGTAGGTACACTGTCCTGCACTGTGTTTGGAGCACATACTTCACATTTATACCTCTCAACTGTCCAGATATTCCAAGGGTGTCTAGATATTTTCCTTACCAAATATGTGGTTTTCTGCCACATCACCGGGATGATCTCTAGACTGATGTGACTCATTAATACATACATTTGAGTGCATACCTCTCAGCTGTCCTGATCTTTTCAGAATGTCCCATTTTTGTCTCACATTTGGCATCTTTTCCTCATAACATTATTTTTTCATGGCAAATCATTGGCATGCCATTGCAGAGTGCAGTGAGAAACTGATGACTGACATTTGAGCTTCAAACTTCATGCTCTTCAGAAAGTTCATGCTAATGTACAACCTATATAGTCTATCAACTTCATAAGTTTGGAAGTGCAATATTAAACAGCTACCTCTATTTCTGGTCCTTTGTCTCCCTATTTTTATGGCTTTGTCACATTTGTCGCTCTAGGAGGTTAATAGTATTACATTCTAACACATTCCTATGTGACATCTATGTCAGATATGTCCCTATTACTGGTTATTTGTCCTCTCATTAAGTTGGCCTCTGTGCAGATGTGTTGCACTAACAGAATGGCAGCTATTTGTAAAGCCATGGTGATCACTGTGGCAGTCTATGCAAATCTGCGCACTGTACGTACTCTTCTTTACAAGGAATTGCTATCTGAGTTCTCTTACAAGGTTTCATGGCCAGCAGCACTATTGCGAGCTGCACAACCTAGCTGAGGTGCTCTGCTTCTCATTGATATGCATTGCATGCAATGCCCACTGTGCACCATTGCACTAACATGTAAACTCCATGTAGGCTCTGGACGAAGCCTACACGGAGTTTTTGAATCCCCCTGTATATCTTTATCTATCAGGTGAATCTCTTGCAAGAATAGAATGTCTGCTGTATTTAATTTTAGATATTTCATTAATTATTTCCTTTTGTTGTCATAAGTTATTCCATTTACATTAATAGATAATAGATTAAAACCTTCCATTCTGAGTATTTAAAAATGTTTCTTTTAAAAGATAATAGGTCACATTTATCCACCATATTAATGTAAATGTATACAAGACTCTAATGCATTCCTCCATTATCTAAACATTCCACATGTTTTTGAATTCTTCCTTTCTACAAACTAAACTACTAAAACTCTTAAATAAGAAAAACAGAAACAAGTCTTCAAGTGTAACTGTATATAATTCTAATAAAATACAACCTACCATGGATATCAATTTTCCTTGTTTGCCTCTCAAGTAGACAAACTACTGTACTATCTCTCTACCTAACATTATCTAAAAATCCATGAAAAACTAGCCAGAAGCTACCATGACATATAAGTAATTAATGTAACAGCATGTGTAAGTTAAAAATAATAAGAGACTATTAATTTTGTTAGATATTTTGCAATTTAAATATAGCCCTTGCTATTAAATAAAGTATAATAATCCTCTTCTATTCATCGCAAATATTAAATAATTTTATAAATAGTTATGTCTATATTGTAATGTGTAACACTCTTAATATGATAAATATCAAAATATATAAAAAAAATCCTTTAGCTTATCAAATTAATTAATAAAAACTGTACATTACTAAGGTCAAAGAGAATTTCTTGCTATTTAAATGGAGGAAAAAAAACATTTGCAGTTTATATTGTACTTAAAAGATACAATATACTTAATTCAAACTGCATTCACCCTTTTCACGTTCAAATATCTTGAAAAAATACTTTACTTTCTATCATACCAGATGTACTGATTTAAAAATATAACACTCAAATTTAAGCTCTGGCTTATGAAATGAGTTATTCCAGGTAGTCTTGGTGAATCTAATAAGATATAATATACAAAAAGATTCAAAGTTCACATGATCAGTTTTCAAATTTCAGCTTTCAGGATCTTTTTGAATATTTTTATGTGATTATCTATGTAAATTATATGAAAACTTGAACATTCACATTTCTGCCATATACGGGAATATGTAATGGATATCTTTCTTATAAGCAGTTTGCTATTTAAATAAATTTTGTCTGCCTTATTTGTCCACTGATGTTCTACCTTATTTTAAATAACTTGCATTTCTAAAAGTTCCCATAAAAGAGCTATTTAATCAACAGCTGTCTATTAGAGATTTCAATATGGGTATATATTTCTTAACTTACTGATACTGCTCTTTTATTAATATTACATATTAGATGTTCCATTCCTTGTGCATTTACATATTATTCATAAGATGTTTACTCTTCATATTATTGCTGGTATTATGAGCAATCTTGGCTGTATAAAAAATTCCTGCTTGTTCAATTTGAATGTTATTTTGCATTGTATCAATTGTGAACTGTTTTTCTGATCTATGCTTCACATCCTGACATTTGAATTTGATTACAGCATGTGAAAATGACAACTCATAGCACACAGCAACTGCAAATTTCCTCTGTAAGTTTCTCATTCTTCTTAAGTCTTTTAAACTGTTCTAATCTGTAACAAACATATAACTTAACGTCTTCCCATTAATATGTACAGTTAGAGTTAACACTACAACATACACCATTAACATTCTGCAAAATATAAGCAAATTATGTCAGCAACAGCTCAGTTTGAAACAGTTCTCTAACTTTTATTTTACCAATTCTTCACTTCTAAATAAGTATTTTAAAAATATGTTATTTTGAGCAGATTTCTCACATATATACTTGGAAAAAAGTTCAGATATTTTCTCATCATTGTGGCCAAAATTAAAGCACTTCCTGTTTTCAGGCACATCAGTGATAAACTTTGAACTCTTCTAAGACCTGGATTTTCATCAAAACATCTCCAGGAGTAGGCAGGAAGTAAAGCAAACAAAAATCAAGCATTTACACACAACTAGAACATTTGTTTCTTCTCAAGCCTTTTTAAGTGTTAATTGCGTCATAAACAACTTGTGAAAGAAATGTGATACACAAGAACAAAGAAAACAAAATCGCCAGCACTAACACTTCTATTTAACATATTACTTAGATTTAACATTCAGTTAACCCAATAGTGCATATACTAAAAGTTAAAACAAATAAAATAAAATACTTGACTTTTATGGTCTAAAAGTTACTAATTCTATTGCTAATAATTTAATGAGATTCTCTTGCAGGAAGTATTTGCTTAATATTTAGAAATACATTTATACTTTTAGCTTAAATGAAATATATTAAGTATTTCATTGCAAATATAGAAAACTATTTATATTCCTTACCATTTTAAATACTTTAATTTAAAATATAAATCCAACCTTATATATGTTTTGAAGCTTAAAATCCTATACAAATTTTTTACTTAAAAAGTAAATCTATTGTTTCAGAAAATAACAATCCTGCAACCAGAGAACAAAAGTCACTTGTTTTTACTCTTTTTGTTTTTAATTTTAAAAGCAGTTTTCCAGGAATTCGGCTTACTCTGCCTTTTGAGGGTATGGCGTTCCAATCAATTTCTTCAGTAGTATTATGGATTTATTTTTGTAAACAAAATTAAATGTTTCCTCCAGTGTGTAAAATATTTTAGTTCTTTCAGGAAAAAAAAATATTTTATCTTTGCAGGAAACACCAAAGTGACTTTAATATTGTTCTTTTTATGTTCTTTAATCAGCGACAAGCAGGATTTTCTTTTACTCATTACTTTTCTGAAATAATTGTAGTCAAATCTGACTACATGTTTAACTAGTTTGTTAAATACTTTAATAAATAATAGGTGGGTGGGACCATGCATGTTTTTAATATTCTATCTTTTCCTAAGCTGGATGTAAACTTTAGTATAACTGAATGTGGTGGTGATTTCTTCTTTTTTGAAAGTGCTCTCAGGGATTTATGTGCCCTTTCAATTCTAAAAGATAAAGTTTCATGTAGATTTAATGTTTTATGAAGCCAGGTTGTTAAGAAGTTTATTATATTGTCTCCCTTATACTTTTCGGGTATGCCATATATTCTGATGTTATTTTGTCTCAGACTGTTTTCTTAATCATCAACTTTATCTACAAACTAGTTATTTTGTTTTAAAAGGTATTCAGTCTGAGACTCACCTTCAGTTATTTTCACTTCATGATCCTTCAAAGCTTCTGCCATACTTCTGATTTGTGCACTTTGTTGTTTCAGAAAAATTTCTAAATGTTTCATCTTCTTCCTGATCTCTTCTTTGAAACCTTCAGTTTTGGTATTCAGCTTCTCCATTTTAAGCCCTGCATACTATATATTATTGACTGTATGTCTTTTTTTAACAGAAAACTCCTGAGTATCATTTTTGAGTGATTTGTGTTGAAATCTCTTCTCTCTTAACCAAGCAGTTGAAATTAAGACAGGAGAATTACATCTTTTTTGGAACTTGAAGCTATAAATCTTGTATCTGACTATTAATGAAAAAAATATAAAGTATCTCCAAATTCCAATTTTTGGATTATATGTTCTGTCAGAGAAAAGTTTATAGTCACAGAGCTTTCACCAGTTGCTGCTCTCAGGTAGCCATCTTGGC
This sequence comes from Protopterus annectens, assembly GCF_019279795.1. Lineage (NCBI taxonomy): Eukaryota > Metazoa > Chordata > Ceratodontiformes > Protopteridae > Protopterus > Protopterus annectens. The sequence goes on from NC_056749.1 coordinate 729,674,303, forward strand.
CACATGCCCCAAGTGTCACTGTATTAATTGAAGTTATGCCAAAAAGTTTGAGAAGGTACTGTGGCATATACTGGGAAACAATACATATATACATGCATAGCAAAAATGTATCATTTTCTAAATTGAAGAAAGATTTGTGCATACGTTTGACTTACTGTAAATGATGTCCTGTCTTGAATATTTAAAAAACTATATGAAATAATAAACAACTTAATTATAGAATGTTGTTTTTAAGTATTTACCTTTATTTCTGTTTTTTTAATGCCTCTCTTGTTAGTTTATCCAGTATCGATATTTCTGAATTGCGGTGTACTTTACAGATTTTACCAAGGGTGAGCACAGCTTTCTACTCACTTCCAGCAGTTTACCTAAATAAGTAATACACTTAAGTCATAATATTAGACACAATGCATTAAATGTTCAGGCTAGTTTAGTACATGTGCAAATAAACATATTTCCTGATTCATGTGTTCTGGAGAAATTAACATGACCTGCATATCTGAGGCAAGAAGGGCTGTTAAAAAGTTATGCACACCTTTTGGTTCTGCAAAGTCCCTGTCATTCATTTTGCATTTATAATCCATGACATGTCAATGATGTTACTTCAGCAGATTCTGTTCAGTCCAGAAAAATACAGTAAAACTTCTGTTAGTTCATAACAAAGCAGATGTCTGCATTCAAGAAAAAATGGCATACTATTCTGCCAGTCTAGGACAGCTTGATTGTGATAAGTTATTATATCTCCGTTTCAAAGCCTTCTAGGCATATCGCAAATACTTATATTCCAAATGCATGCAGCCCTTGCCCTAATGCGACTTTATGGCACTACAAGTTTTGGTCAAACAAAGTGATCTTTTCCAGTCTGGCCATTTTTGGCTAACACTCATAATTACTTTTGTATTCCAGAAGGCTTTACCGTGAACTGGCCATATTATATTGGGTACACACTGCTAGGCTTATAAAGACATTTGGGTCAATAGCCCAGTAACCACCTATAAACCTGTGAACAGCCCTTGCTCTGTCATAAAGAATTTACACTGAGAGAATACCACAGCTATAGATATATCTAAAGATTTAATGTAATACACTGCCATTTGACGTTAACTTTCCACTGTCACAGACTACAATGAAACATTTAAGAAATATATTTTCTTTCTTATATTCACATAAAAATGCATATATATATATATATATATATATATACACACACACACACATCTGAGTCATATTTGATCTAACAACATGAACTCTTCCTGACATATCCTTAGTTGGGTTTTCTTTTGTTTGTCAATCATAATTTGGCTATTTTGCTTTTACTAAACTCCCAAATATAGAAAACCCTTTGCTGTTATATCAGTATGTGCTGCAATGTATCTCACCAGCTAGATAAGCATGTGTATCTTTATATTCCTCAATTATTTTTTGCTGCTTGGATAGTTTATATCTCAGTTTTTTCTCTTATTGTTACAGTCTAACATCTGCATGTCTATACAACACCATACATGAGGATTGGCATCAGTTGTACCCCAAGACTGCATTTTGTCTAAGGGAGGTGTCCAATGCTGGCAGGTGACACAAGTGGCAAAGGCTCTAACCACCTACTCAACAGTCAAAGAAGAAAGACATGTTTGCTTATGATGCATCCATAAAATTGGCAGCTACAGACAGCTTTCTGGATAAAGACAGGGGGGAAGGTCATCAATGCAGCTACAGGCACAAGTCAGAGCATCACCACAGGGGCAAACACATAGGTTTAAGACTCACTCTAAACCCTGCTGGTGGTGCTTCTTCTCTCACATAGAAACAGTTATAGCTGAAACCAGTAATTTATCTTATTTATTTTAATTAACATTTGTTTACTGGGAAAGTCCGACTTGGAACAAAGCCATTTCTCAGCAGAGACCTGGGTAGAAATGCTCCAGATGCATGTCTTTAAAAAGCTTATGCAGATAATTAGCTGCAGACGGGGGTGAATGGATCATCAGAAGTGTATCCCAATGTTCTTGCCCCACCCTTTCTTGGAATGATTGACTGGAAGACATAATCAACCAACTTGATCATAGAAAATGAGTTCTGGAATCATCCAGGTATGGATCAGTGTTACTCAGAATTAGGGACTCTCCACCTTGGCCTGTCCATGAAGACTTATCTATTTTATATGCAGCAGTACACAGTACTGTCCTGTTCACTTACTTACAGGAGACCTTGATGCATTTTAAACACATATATGGTTTGGGCCTCAATTATTTCATTGTGAAGGTACACATTATCAGCTATTTTTATCATTATAAGCTTTTTGAGGAGAAGATTGTTGACCAGCACTGGTTAGATAAATTGTTTCATCTCCACCCTCCTTATAAGAGCTCTTTTCCTCCTTGCATCTGATTTTCATGGCTAATAAATGTGTCTGTCCACTGTTTAAACCAGAAAAGCTGATAATACTAAAGTTCATGTCAAGCAACCTCCTTTTCATGGTCACTATCACTACCACATGCCAGATTTCAGTTTCAGGTCCATATTCGTCAGGAACTATATTGAGTCATATCTGGTCTTTTGCAAAAAGAAAGTTTCATTTAGCATGATCCTATGTTTTCTTCGGGTGATGGGTTCAGATCTTTCCCTAAGCCACTCCATCTTCTAGTATTTCTGAAGCATAAAAAGTCAAGGAGAAAAGACTTTTGACATGCTGGATGCAAACTGCCATCTCTTCTGTCACTTGAACTATATACATGACTGTAGGAAGATGGTGTAGATGTTTGTCTCCTGTGCATCCCAGAAGAAAGGACTTAGTGTTTCCAAACAGGCACTTTCCAAGAAGATAACCAAGTGCCTTGTGATTTGACATTAGTTCCCTATCTACCCACTTTAAAATGCTCAGCAGCAGTTGGTGACATCAAAGGGAGGGAAATATAGTAAGGAAACACATGGTTTAGGCTACCAGGAATGGGATTGGGCTTTATAGTGGCAGATCAGTGATTAACTGTGATCAGACCACAGATGTGGTCAGCCATTTTCATCAATATAGTTCCACAGTACCCACACAATATAATCATTTTACTGACAATATGTACTTCATATATCTAGTTGTGATCAAATAATATTAATAATAAGAATAAGAAAAACAATATCACAGTAATGTAGTTCAGCTTGTTTTACTCAAATGCATATTACCTTGGAGAGGGTGCAGCCAGCAGCCTACTATCTCAAGAAACCCCAGTAAAAGCTGACTCACCAAAGGACTAGTTGGTTCACAAATGCACATGTTCACCAAACATTATTGTACTTGAATACTAGATGGCTACAGTACAAAGCTGCTGTTCACTTAAGATGTGGGTAACACATAATCGGCATACAAGAAGTATTAGACAGACTTCAAATTCAGCTATTTGTACATGTTCTTTAATGGCAATGTCCCCTGAATACTTTATACTTTTTACTATTTTTGTATTTTATATTTAAATGCCTAGACCTCCAAACTAATTGAACAGTTAATGATGAAACTTTCATGGAATGGTACTAGCATAGTTTAAACAAGCTATTGCTATAGGCTCCTACTCTCACAGTCGAAGGAGCAGTGGTATCTTGAATTTTAATGAATAAAATTATAATATTTTGATGTTACAACTTATACAAAATGAAAATAACATTTGCATACAGAAACACATACTTTCTAGGTATGAAATCTTATACCTGTATATTTGTTTTAGATTTTCTTTACCTAAAGATAATTTCACGCTTATTTTCTTTTGCACAGTCTAATATATTTTTTTAAGTAAAGTAGACAACAGACTCTCAAATATGCATTCCTTTCAGACCATATAAAATAATGTGCATTTTGCTATAATATAAACATCATGCAAAATATTACTAAAAACAAATATTATTTTTCACACTTATTTTCATAAAACCAAACCAACAATATAATTCAAATATACACTAAATTCATTTAACTTGAAAACATGACAAAATACACTTTTTGTGAAATGAATGCCAAACCCAGAAACCCCAAATGATTATATAAACCTACTGGAGGGGGGCATAGAAATAAAGGGCCATTGTTTTGCAATTATGCAAAATATTATAGCAAATTTCCGAAAATAATATATCATGAGTCTCAGAAACAAAATGCACTTGTCTGGTATTTCCAACTCTATAGGCACATAAACATAAACAACTTTATCTTCCTCTTTTTTTTTTTTAAACAAGAAAAATCTTTATTGAATTATCACTTATGACACAGGCACTCACACATTTATAAATGAAAACAAACCATACTGACATATTCAGTTGCAAGCATTATACTTCACTTATAATCTATACAGTCATTGTCAGCCAAATTTTACATAGCTCATTCAGTTCCTGCCTCCCCTTAAACCTCATTCCTCCTCCAAAATATTATTCTGCATATATTATTCCCACACTTTCCATGTTTTCTATGTAATTTCCTCATAGTCTTTTCTAAAGATCCCATTTCCAGTTCTTGTATCTCTGTTACGATATTCCCTACTTCTAGTATGTATGGTTTAGTCTTTGATTTCCACTTTCAGTAATTGGGGCTGGAATTTAATGGAGGAAACTGGAAAAGAAATGAAGGTATTGGGAGCAAGTAATTAGAGAGAGAAAGGTAATAGAATGAGAAGAGGCCAATAATTAATTTGGACTGCAGGCAAGAGATTGCCTTCCCTATCAAGGGTTGATATCAGAGTATAGTTAAAGAGAAAGGGATGGGGGATCCTCAGTGAAAGGCCAGCATTGGAAGAGTTTGTAGTTGACTCTAGAACAGAAGCTGCTGTTAAAAAGAGTTAATTAGCAGAGCATATAAAATATTGTATTATAACTATAGGAATCAATCAGATGAGGATATAAAGGATTGAGTAGAGAGATTGGATAAGCAATTTACAAAGAAACAATCAGAGAATATATGCATGGCTCCCAAATATGCAACAAGGTCTAGAAAGTTTTAGTTATGCTTGGAAGTGTTTGCATACATATTTGTATACCCCAAACAGACTCCAAAGAATTTTTTCCTCAGGTAGATTGTAAATGTTACAGGTGTGATGGGGAAGAAATAGGTAATTGGAAACATATTTTAGGGTAGTATAATAAGATGGCAAACTTTAAAAATTCCCTGCTGACTCTGTTAGAAATACTGGGTGAGAAAATTGTTGTAACTAAAGAAATTAATTTTTGAGTTGTGATACATAATCAGAGTTGCTTAGACATAGTATAGCCTTGCTGAGTTTAATTTTGGTGGCTGCCAAAACAAAAAACACTTTATCTTCTTGAGCCTAAACTCAAGGGTTGTACATTCAGTGACAAAAAAGATTCAGTATTTAGGATATATAAATAGGATTTTTATTTCTGGTGTAATGAAAACTCAGTACAGAAGTAGTGTAGTCTGTTGTTGTGCTCAGCATGCTAAGCAGAAATTACAATACCCATAATGAAATCAGAGAAACTGAATATAATATAATATGTCATACTGTGGCAGTAATGGCATGTGACCTAAAGCCACTTGGGCCTGCCTTTGAAAAGCAATGTCTATATTTTCCACTGAAATTTCTTTACACAATTTTCAGGAAATAACAACAGGTTATTCAGCTTCAGAATACCCCTGATAGCCATTCTAAACTGACAACTACCAATGCAGTGTATGTCTAAATTTGCCATCACATCTTCAGCCATTTGAAAGCATGGCATTATAGCCATAGCATGTCACAACTTAAAAAGTATATTTCCTGGTAACATATGGAGGATTTGATATAATGCTAACTCAATAAAGAAATATTTAAACCCTTGCTGTACCCAGAATGCTGAAAATTATTTAGTACAGCACCCATAGTGAAAACTGAGTATAATGCAAAATTTTAGACAGTGGGAGTAAAGACACACAAACTAAAACAACTCAAATCATCTTCATAGGCTGCAGTTCTAAACATACTAAGATTTCAATACAATGATTTCATCTAATAAAAACATACAATTTAGTGCAAAATCATTTCTAAGACTATATCCTAACTTCAAAACTCCCAGTACAACACACTCTGAGTTTAAATTAATTGTATGTCTTTCGGCTTTTTCCCAGTTAGGGGTCGCCACAGCGGAACTCCGATCCGCTAATGATTGGCAGTAGAGTTTTACGTGCTGGCTTGCCATGCCTAACGCACAACCTTCAATGAAGGAACGCCCATTCACGCATGTCGCCACACAGAAGACGCTCTAACTGAGGATCGAATGGGCAACGTCTAACTGTGAGGCGACAATGCTACCGCAGCACCACCATCGCAGTACTCTGAGTTTAAATTAACAACTTTATTTATTTGAAACTACGGCTTTGTGGCCTCTGCATGGTACAAATGAAAATGTATATTTTTGTGAAATATAGAGGATTTTTATTCTGCTGTATTAACAACTTAATAAAGAAATGTTTTAGACATCATTGTTCTCAGCATATTGAGTGTATATTTATCAATGTGCCTGCGACAGCTCCCTGGTCCAGGGCTGCAATCAAGAAGGCTCAACACTCACTACTGACTCTGGTGAGGGATGGTCACTAAGAGCAAAGATGGATTCAAACAGTATTTTTAGACGCAGCTCCCTACACCAAGCACAGTTTTCCTTAAGAGCACACAGGGAGCATGCTCCAGACTTAGGGACAAACCCACAAAAACTCCACACTGACCACTTTGAAGCTCTGTGTCCCTGTTCCCAGTAGCTGACACACACACTTGGATATATGAGTTTTACACATACATGCATACCTGGGAAAAGCTGGCACAGATTTACTAGCTGTGCCCCTTTCTGCCCAGACTCTGAGGTAATCGTGCTGCCACCAGTCAGCTACCCTAAGGCTTTTACAAAGGGAACCTAATTATACTGTCTAAAATTAATACTAATACAAATGGTAGGATGTGACTAAAGCAACAAGGCTTTCAGGAGTAGCCACAGTGTCACTAAAACAAGCAAAGTACTAGCTACAATGAAAGGTGTTAAAATATTTAATGATAAATAATAAAACAGAAAACAGCAAAATACTGAATACAGTAAACAACAGAGTATCAACCACAAAGATATAAAAAATAATGCAGTTTGATAGTTTCTCACAGATGCAGAAAACAATACTAAACTATTCTCATTAAATGTTCCTGACTGGCTAAAGATTTATTGTTCCCTGTCTACTTACTAAAGCAAGGCAAGCTGATGTGTGCTGAGTGTCTTACTGCATCAAAAGCCAGATGATGTCTCTCTTTATCTGTGTGGATGTATGAGATATATATCCTGTCAGAAATCTTTTCTGTCAGGTTCAAAATTGCTGCTGCAAGAGTTCCAAAGAAATCAGATGCTGGTTAGAGGATGACATCACCTCTGGTCACCTGACTCTGGTACAATACACACACAGAGCTTTGCTAAGACCTGTGGCAGCATCTGAAAGCTATAACACAATTTCAAACGTTCCATCCTTCCAGGGTTCTCTGATAAACATACACATTGATCAGCTGCAGCAATACAACCTAATAGACATGCATGCATTCTTTCTCTCCAGCAGAACCCACCAATGATGCATTTTAACACAAGTAACTTTACAAATATATTTTAACTCAAACATCTGTGCAAATCAGTGTGATATTTAAATAACATAAAAATCTAGCTATGCTGGCATATGTACACAGGTACTGCCCTACTCTCCCTGGCACAGATGGCACTACTTCATAACATCACATCCCCCCTTTGAAAACTCAAGCAAGTTTTTCAAGTGACCCTGGAAAGACATTGCTTGAGAGAAATGGGCCTGCCTGGGAACACATTCACCTATACCCTGCCTTGACAGCCCATCTGTATCAGTATTCCTGACCCCACTACAGTGTGGCACTGTCATGTCATTTGCCTGCAATCCTAGGCTCCAGCTTAATAACTTGGCATTTTGCTGACTGGCTGAATGTAGCCATGTTAAGGGACTGTGGTCTGTAACCACAGCAAATTTCCTTCCATACAGATAGGGTTGAAGTATCTGCAGTACCCATACTATGTCTGGACATTCTTTTTCTACAGCTGCATAACATCCCTCCATGGGTTGGAGTCTATGGCTGAGAAATAGAACTGGGTGCTCTTCTAACTCTGAGGAAACCTGGCTGAACACAACCCCCACCCCATGGTTCAAAGCATCTACCTGCACAACAAATTCTTTGCTGTAATCTGGACTGGCTAACACAGGAGGTCCACCCAAAGCCCCTTTAAGATTTTGGAATGCCTGCTCACAGGCTGGGGTCCACGCTACCCTATCCAGCCTGTTTTTCCTCATCAGGACTGTGAGGAGGGTAGCTATTGTACTATAATTAGGAACAAACTTTCTATGGTACCCCACTGTCCCCAAGAATGCCCTCATCTGCTTTTTGGTAATGGGGCAGACTCCTCCTGTCATCTACTGCAAATACACAGCACAAAAGTATCCCTATCATGGTGAGGTTTCATCAGGTTAACATGGTACAATTTGTGCCTCTGACTCCTGCCTAGCAGGTTTACCATGTAATTAACATCACTGACCTTCCTTACCACTTCAGAAGGTCTCTCCCATGCTGCCTGCAGCTTATTGTGTCTGACAGGAATGTGCACCACAACCTGCTGTTCCACAGCATACTCTCTGGCTGAAGCATTCCTGCCATACCAGACCTTTTTCAGTATTGGGCTCCTGCCAGGTTCTTCTGGGCCAAGCCCATGAACTCCCTAAGCTTCGTTCTGAGGTTTAAGACATATGCCACAACAGACTCCTTGTGGGATTCACACTTACCCTCCCACTCATCATGAATCATATCTAAAGGTACCCCCACCCTATGCCCATACGGCAACTCAAAGGGTGAAAAACTTATGGATTCCTTAGGTATCTCTCTGTATGCGAACTGCAGATGGGGCAAATATTTGTTCCACTCTCTCTTAAACTGGTCTGCAAACACCTGTCACATGGTCTTTAGTGCAGGGTTTAACTTCTTCACAAGAACATTAGTCTGGGGGTGGTAGGGGGGGGGGGGTTAGCTGCTTCACCATACAGCACTTCCACAGATAAACCAGCAGGTTGAACATGAAATTGGCACATCTGTCAGTCAGTAGTTCTCTTGGAAAACTTACCCTGCTGAAAATCTATAACAAAGCATTTTCCACCTTTTCTGCCTTGATAGAGGACAGAGCTGCCACTTCAGGGTATCTAGTAGCATGATCTCCTACCAGTAGGCTATACTTCTTCCCTGTCTTACTTAGGGTACCCAGAGGCCTCACAATATCCATAGCTACCCTCTGAAATAGCTCTTCAATCACAGGCAAAGGCATCAAAGGAGCCTTGACCTTGTCTCCTGCCTTGCCTACCTTTTGGCACTGCTTACAGGTCCTGCAGTACCCTGCTACACCCCTTACAATCCCAGGCCAATAAAAGTCATGCATAACATGTCTCTTGGTACGCTTTATGCCCATATGACCTGCAAAAGGAATGTCATTGGCACTCCACAAGGGGGATCCACCTTGGATCCTGGAAACTACCGTCCCATCAGTCTGACAAGCCTTATCTGCAAGGCCATGGAGCGTATTATCATGGAACTTATAAACAAAGACATTGGCAATCTTCAAACACTGGACCCTACCCAGTTTGGGTTCTTGAAGGGCCGATCTTGCCTCCTGAACCTGCTTGACTTCTTCGAATCAGTCTCCAGAGCCATGGACAAGGGTAAGGTGGTCCACACAGCCTATCTAGACCTTGCCAAAGCCTTTGACACCATCCCCCACTCTGGAATCATAGATAAACTTACTAAGCTGTGCATTAATCCCTACGTCACCCAATGGGTTGCTAACTGGCTTACTGATAGAACCCACACTGTAAAAGTAGCTGACTCCAAATCAAGCTCCAGACAAGTGACAAGTAGAGTACCTCAGGGTTCAGTCCTGGGACCGCCCTTGTTTGGCATCTACTTCTCTGAAGTACATGCCAACACTAAGGGATTCTGGCTAACAAAGTTTGCAGATGATTGCAAACTGGGAGCCATTATTTAATCCCCAAATGATGTGGATACTTTACAAAAGGGCCTTACAGAAACAGATGCTTGGTGCCAGAGCCATGGGCTCAAGCTCAATGCCAAGAAATGTATAGTTATCCCCTTTGGGAAAAAACATGTATCCATGAATTACCATATAGGTGGCAATGCACTAAACACCAAAAGTGTGATAAGAGACTTAGGGACGCAGGTGGACAGTGGTCTCACCTTCAATAACCACATCGCCACAACAGTCAGGAAATCCTTCTATGTGGCACACCTCATCACTAAGGGCTTTTCATCCAGAAAAAAGGAGGTCATTATCCCACTGTACTCATCCCTCATTAGACCCATTATAGAATACAATGCCCCATTTGGTATGTACCTCTCAATACATCTGCAACAACTGGAAAGGCCGCAGAAATACCTCACTAAAAGAATCACAGGCCTAAAGCAGATGCCCTACGCTGACCGCCTTAAAAAACTCTGTCACATATCGTCTACTCAGAGGTGATCTCTGCTTAACATACAAGGCCATGTCAAACCCAGAGCTGTTGGACATGCTACACTTAAAGAAATTCCAATCCCTCAGAGCCACATGCTCCAGGGATCTAAACCTTGCCATCACAATAAACAAAACATGCTGGAGGGATAGGTTCCTGACCCAGAGACTCCCCAGACTCTGGAATAGATTGCCCATACATGTCAAGCAGAGTGCCTCTTTGGCCCTCTTCAAAAGGAACCTTGACAATTGGATGGGAGAAAGGAAATTCACCCCAGGGATCACGTCAGTTGCCCTGCTAGACAGGGGTCCAGGGATGTAAATAGTGTGGGAAGAAATAGCCAGGGAATCGTTATGGCTAGGCTTGTATAGGCCCTAGGGCTGATAGCCTAGTACCAACCTATGTACCTATGAACCTATGGCTAGATGTGCCAGATGGTAGGGTCTGAGCACTACCAACTGCTCTATTACCTCACCCTCTAGCCCTTCCTCAGAGGTCCACTCTCTACACAGTAACCCTTTGTTCCACCATACAGTGTCTCCTTTTCCTTGAGAATCAGGTACCTCCTTAGCTACCTCCCTCAAGCCTCATAATGTAGTGTCCAAAAAAATGAGCCTGTCTCAATTATACCTTTGTGACCCTTCCCAGCTCCCTTTCCACCAGAAGCACAATTTCTTCTGACAGTGGTGCCTCACTGTCAGTCTGGGTACTACCACTCACCTCTGCCCTTGCAGTCACCTTGTCCACTGGAACATCAGTACCTACCAGCATCTGTGGTTCACTTTCATGCTCACTGCTCCCAGTTAGCTCCCTCCCTGAAATAGCCACCTCACCAGCTCCAGCTTCAGGTTCCGGGTCTATATGGGTGTCTCCCATGCCACCTGAATCACCTGCCTGTCTCCAAGCCTGACTGCATGTGACTTCATGCACACAAGGTACTGCATTATCAAAATCATTCCCTAGCAAGACATCTGCAGTGATATCCTCAAACACACCTAGTTGATTACTTCCTTTTCCACCCTCCCAGTCAAGGTGAACATTGGCCAAAGCTATTTGGAATGGGGTCCCTCTAAAGCTCTGAATGATGTGGACTGCCCAAGCAAGTACCGTTCCTCTTTAACCACTGCATGCTTCACAATGGTTATGTCAGAGGCTGTGTCTCCCTTAGCAGTGGCCTATCTTCCATCCACTAAGATAGGATACAAATGTTGGTGATAATTTGGTACCCCTGTTGTCTGCAGACAACTTACCACTGGCATGCTGTTATTACCACTTGCTGGCTCCTTCACCTTTTGTTCCCCACCTTGCCTCAGTGGACATTTGTATGCTACATGGCCCCTCTGGTTACATTTAAAACATATAACCCTTGGTCCTGGCCATGTACCCGAACTAGTGGCTTTCCTGTTACTGGTATACTCTGTTGGTGTTGTTTAGGCTTCCCACCATGGGTTCTCCTATAACTATGTGCAGCGCTGGGTATCCCCTTCTTGTGCAGTGATGCCCTGTAGAGATACCCTTTTCTCACCAGCTCATCTCCAGAGTTACAATCCCGGTCTGCCAACCAGATTTTCATGTCCTCAGGCAAAGTGGTAAGGGCTTTTTCCCTCACCAAAAGCTCTGCCAGCCCTTCAGAAGTGATGGCCTGACACCCACTCATCCACCTATGAAAATAAGTGCTTAATTCAGCAATATAATCACATAAACTTTCATCTGCCTTGATTCAATGCTGTCAAAACTTTTTTCTGTAAGCTTCAGGTGTTAACTTAAAACATTCCAATAAACATTGTTTTACTTTATCATAGTTTAAACAATCAGTATCAAACAATTTAGAAACAGCAGTTAAAGCTTTGCCATGGATTAAGGGGGTCAGGAACCATGTCCAGAGCTCTTGGCCAACATTATACTGTTTACATACCCTTTCAAATACATAAATAAAAATAAAAATCATCACCCTCTGTAAACTTTAAAAGAGGTTTACTGAGTTTTATTGCTTCTGGGGTGTGATTATTCCCTTTCCCATTACCTCCATGACCCTGCCAAGGAGTCAGCATCTCCTTCTCATATTAGCACTGTTTCTCATTTTCTTTGGTGTTCAAATGCTGCAGTCTGTCTTCTGATTCTAATTTCATCTGCTTCTCCAACTGTATGGCCTCCAGTTCAAGATTCTTTAACTCCAGATGAATTTTTAAGTCCTCTGAGGAAAAGGTGAACTGTCCTGTTTCTGAAGACTGCACATCCCAATCACCAGATGTCTTGCCTTCTAGGTTGCTGGCCCATGCTGCAGCTGTGACCAAGGCTGAAATCATTTCCTCTTTAGTCAGGTTGGCATGCACCTGTCCTTTAGCTTCACACACCTTGGCCAACTGGTTCTTTGTCAGTTTGTTATAATCCTCTACTAACATCCTTGCCTGCTTTTCCTAACTAAACTAAACTAACAAGAATAAATAAAACTGTTGTGAAAATGAAACTCTGTATGTTTACCTAGTGTCTGCTGAGAATACACACACCTTCAGTGACAACTGCACTCCGGCTACTGAAGTTCAATTAATATCACACTGTGCTACCACCAATATGTGACAAGAACCTACTCTGGGCCAGCAATCAAGGAGATGCAACCCTCACCACTGACTCCTGTGAGGGACGGTCACTAAGAGCAAAGATGGAGTCACACAGTATTTTCAGATGCAGTTCCCTGCACCAAGCACAATTTCCCTTAAGAGCACACTACAGACCTGGGGCTGGACTCTCTTTCTCTCTCCAGGCCCACAAAAAAACTCTACACTGACCACTTTGAAGCCCTGCATTCCTGTTCCCAGTAGCGGACACACACACTTGGATATTTGAGTTTCACACACACATACACACCTGGGAAAAGCTAGCACAGGTTTTCTAGCTGTGCCCCTTTCTACCCAGAGTCTGAGGTAATCATGCTGCCATCAGTCATCTACCCTAAGGCTCTTACAAAGGAAACCTAATTATACTGTGTAAAATTAATACTAACACAAATGGTAGGGTGTGACAAAAGCGGCAAGCCTTTCAGGAATGGCCACAGTGTCACTAAAACAAGTATAAGCGCTCTCAAGATGTTAAATGTATTCTCTAAAGGACCATCCATAATGAAAGGTATTAAAATATTCAATGATAAATAATAAAACAGAAAACAGGAGAATACTGAATACAGTGAACAACAGAGTTTGAACCACAGAGCTATAAAAATAATACAGTTGGATAGCTTCTCAAAGATGCAGAAAACAATGCTAAATTATTCTCACTAAATGTCCCTGACTGACTAAAAATTACTGTTCTTTGACTACGTACTAAAGCAAGGCAAGCTAATGTGTGCTGAGTGTCTTACAACAGCAAAAGCCAGATTATGTCTTTCTTTGTCTGTGTGGATGTGTGAGATATATATCCTGTCAGAATTCTTTCCTGTCAGGTTCCAAAGTGCTGCTGCAAGAGTTCCAAAGAATCAAGATGCTGGTTAGAGAATGACATCACCTCTGGTCACATGACTCTGGCATAATACACACACAGAGCTTTGCTAAGATCTGTAGTACCACTGGAAGGTATAACACAATTTTAAACTTTCCACCTTTCCAGGGTTCACACAGAACTTTGCTAATATCTGTGGCAGCATCTGAAAGGTATAACACAATTTCTACCTTTACACCTTTCCAGAGTTCTCTGGTAAACTTACACATTTGACCAGTTACAAAAATACAACATGATATACATGCATACATTCTTTTTGTCTAGCAAGACCTACTGTTGATGCATTTTTTAACACAAGTAACCTTGCAAATATATTTTAACTCAAACATCTGTACAAATCAGTGTGATAGTCAAATAACATAAAATTCTCTACAAAACTCCAGCTAGCTAAGCTGGCACATGTACACATGTACTGCCCAACTCTCCCTGGCACAGATGGCACTACTTCATAACATCACAGTGCCCACAATGTAAAGTGAGCATATTGCCAAATATCAGATTGTGATATTAAGGATATGCAAACTAAATCCATTGGCTCCTATTTTTGAAAAACTAAATTTACTGCCCCCCCCCCCCTTGACATTTCATTACAAAATGTTCAAGTAATAATAACACGGTATTCTATTACTGACTGCATTTCTACCCTCAGAGCTTCTTATGCACCACGCCTCTGAATTTGACAATACAACTTAGCCACTTAAAAGCATTGCACTGTAGCTACAACATGTTAAAACTGAAAAAGAAATACTTTTCTCATAAACTAGAAAGGCATTTTACTTTTGTTGTAGTGACAATTCAATAAATAATTATTGGATGAAATTGTTGCACTAAAATTGGGAGCGTGGCCTAATGGTTAAGGTGTTTGCCTTACAAACACAAGGTACAGGGTTTGAGTCTCACAAGGAATAATTGGGTAGGCTCACAAGGAAAGTTAGCTTAGAACTAACCTATGTACTCAGGGTACTGAGAAGAATTTCACCACGACCTCCACTATGAATACCAAATATAAAGTAAAATGTTAGACTGGCCGTAACGACATATGAAATAAAGCCTTTGGGGCCTGTCTTTAAAATGCTATATATTTGCCCTTCCTTTTTGACAATAAATTACAAAACTTTCAAACAACACCAGCAAAGTTTTCTACAAAACAAACATAAGGTTATAATGCTAACCACAGAGCTTCCAGTGCAGCACAGCTCTGAATATAACCATGTGGCTCTATATATGTATATATATATATATATATATATATATATATATATATATATGTGTGTGTGTGTGTGTGTGTGTGTGTGTGTAAAAGGAACTAGCTCACATCCTAAGCATATATATAAGAACATCATGAAATGACAAATGCTTAGATATTCAAAACTGCATAGCAGAGACAGTGATTTTTTTATAGCCAGTGAACACTTGAAAGATGAGCTACTAACTAAAGGTTATGATCAACAGGAAATGCAGCATTGTTTCTTTGAGTTCATGAGCCTACGCTGTACTGTTGGTAAACCTTTTTATTCGAACAGAGCAGGAGAACTAGTAAGACAGCGGATGAAGAATGACTCTAATGTTAACACAAGAATTGTACTAACTTATTCAAATGATGTACACCATGTCTGTGATGTTATTAAAAAATAATTGGAATATTCTGATGAGTGATGAGAGAATTAAACGCACTCACCCTCCCTGCTTTTGTTTTGGTGTTAATCTTAGTGGCTTTGAAACTGCCCGCCCCTCTTGTAAATTTGCATTTGGATACTCCTCCTGGGCCCATCTCATTTGCTCACTCAAAAAAAAAAATTGCACTTTATTCATCTGCTTTTACTGTATTTGTGTTTCTTCCTACTTTATTACTTTATTTTGCTTTTGCATCATCGTAAAAGTACTCAATTGTATTTATTACTGCTTGGTGTAACTATCATTCTAAACCCTTTGGTTTAAGCACTTGGGCTTCAGACCAATTGTTTTACATTAAGAAGGTTTGTGGTCTGCACTGTTGTGGCAGGACAGGTAGCTTACATCCTTCTAAGTTGGGAACTGCTGATTGAAGGCTCAGTGTCTGTTATTCTAAAAGTGTATTAGTTCTGGTTTAAGCACTTGGGCTTCAGGCCAGTTATTTTATATTAAGAAGGTTTGTGGTCTGCACTCTTGTGGGAGAAGAGGCTGGACTCTGCCCTTCTGAGCTGGGAATTTCTGGTTAAAGGCTTATAGTGCCTGCATATTTGAACTGTTTCTTACTGAAATTGGTGTGCCTTGTTTGCTGTAGCATAGACTAGATCCAGGCCTGCTGAATCTACCTTTGTTTGTATAACTTGAGCGCTAAACCAGGCCTTCTTAAAAGTATTCAATTGTATTTATTACTGCTTGGTAGTAACCTGATTAAAGTGTAGCTATCATTCTAAGCCTTTTGGTTTAAGCACTTGGGCTTCAGACCAGTCGTTTTACATTAAGAAGGTTTGTGGTCTGCACTGTTGTGGCAGGACAAGTAGCTTACATCCTTCTAAGTTGGAAACTGGTGATTGAAGACTCAGTGTCTGTTATTCTAAAAGTGTATTAGTTCTGGTTTAAGTACTTGGGCTTCAGGCCAGTCATTTTACATTAAGAGGGTTTGTGGTCTGCACTCCTGTGGGAGGAGAGGCTGGACTCTTCCCTTCTGAGCTGGCAATTTCTGGTTAGAGGCTTATAGTGCCTGCATTTTTTAACTGTTTCTTACTGAAATTGGTGTACCTTGTTTGCTGTCGCATGGACTAAATTCAGGCCTGCTGAATCTGGCTTTGTTTGTATGACTTGAGCAATGATCCAGGCCTTCTTTTTTGGAGAGGGTTCCCCTGCGCCCCGGTGGTGGGAGTGTGCAGTTGGAACTTGTCTGATTGAGGACTGCAGGAACAGGGCTCAGTTTTGAGATTTTTTTACTGGTTAATTAGGTAATTTGTTTAAAAGTATTTTCTGATTGCTTGTAGTCATCTAAAGCTGTTTTAAGTGTATTTTTTACTGTTTGTAGTCATTGAAAGCTGCTTTAAGTGTATTTTTTACTGTTCTTGTCTTATCTTTTCAAAAAAAATTTTCCTTGATTCCCACCTTTCTAAGCTAGTATAGTCCAGTTTTCAGACTAGTGCTGAATTCAGGCCTGTGTTACAAGTTTCTGAGTTGCTCATACCTTACTTGGATAGAAGGAGGTTTCTCTGTTCACCTATGAGAGAGGGAGCTTTGAGCAGCCATCTGTCCCTGGAGGAGTGGTTCCAGACCAGAATTTAGTAGTTTATAGGCCATTTTGGGATAATTTCTATCCCTTTCATTTCCCTGCTGTAAAAACTGCATTTGCACGGTTTTGCACGTCTAGGCAGCGCCGGTTAGCTAGGGCTAAATTATTCCCGGCTCCACCAAGTCTCCTCTTCAGTTTTTCCCTTGAAAGTAATCTAACTCTCAACCTAAGCACTTAAAAAGCATCCTACAGTCCAGCACTTTCTCAGACCTAATAGCAAGCACTAATATACCCCGACACTTGATTGCCCAGCAGGGCAAGACTCATTATTCACCCCTCACCAACCAAGCAACTAAGCAGTTCACCCTACTATTCAGGCATGACCAAAGGGCAATTTCAGGTATACTCTCCAGTCCAGCTGGTGAACCTGGGTATCCTGAGGCAATGTTACAACTGCCTCATGTACACAGACAACCCTCTCCTCCTACCACAAAACATTAACATATGCGAGAGATGCAATTATATAGCTAAATTAGAGGCTAAGTTCTCTCCACCCAAGACTGGAGCAGGCAGTCATGAGGAGAAGGTTAACACTTGCACCACACCTCCAGCCTCACAAAGACATACTAAACCAGCACTGGCTAAAAATACACATAATACACAAAATCATACTCGGAGTCTCTAAATAAAAACCTGCAAAAGCATCAGAGACCTCCAAAGCAGACACCCAAAAAACCTGCACCTCCCGTCACAAACCAGACAACACATAAAACACAAAATCAGTGTGCCGCACAATCACAGCCCTTAAGGTGAAATAACATACCTAACACACTAGTAATAGGTGACTCTATAGTCAGGCACACTGACATCCCACTCACTAGGCTGGACAAGGAGAAGGTTACTGTTAGCTGCCTGTTGGGAGCCAGAATCCACCACATAACACAAGCACTCAGGTCACTCCAGAACAAGTACAAATATGACTCTGTCATTGTTCATGTTTGTACGAATGACCTGAGACATATCTCCCTGGACTACATGAAAAGAGACATGGAAGAGCTCTCTGATCATGTAGCCCTGCTGGGTATGACCCTGATCCTGAGTAGCATTCTGCCCTCACCAAGAATGATACCGCAGTATAAAGAAAGAAATGATCAATTTCAACAATTGGCTAAGCTTCTGGTGTCATTCAAAGGGGATCCAGTGTCTGTCAGCCTGGGACGACATGCTCGACAAGCCTCATTGCTTCACAAGAGATGGCTTGCACCTGTCACCCCTAGGCTTTCGAATACTGGCCAAGGCTCTTGCTGCCCCCATAGTGCCTTTTTTAGACAAGGCTCAAAAGTCAAACCCACCTCTGTAAACAGCACAAATAAAAAAAAAAATGAGGGTTATGCTACTCAACGCCAGGAGTTTAAATCTCAAAATGCACGCGCTCGAAGCACTCCTCAGTATGGAGAACATTGACATCTGTGCAGTAACTGAAACCTGGTTCAAGACTCCAGAGAGCACCCCAGCACTACCAGGCTACAACTCATACCACATATTTCGGCCACAGAACATGGACCGAAACACAAAAGGAGGGTGTGTATCCATATTCATCAAGGATACCTACACCTCCAGGTTAGTGGCGCAGCATGATACCTCTGAGATCATCCATGTGCAACTAACATCGGGCAAATCTGCAATGCAAATTGTGGCCTGCTACAGATCACCCTCCATGACCCAGGACCACCACTCAGCCTTTCTGGAGACACTGGAAAACATGAAGGTCCTACCAAACACCCTGATATTGGGTGATTTGAATTACCTTACCATTAACTGGGAAATCTATTCAAGTACAAACTCCCAGGTCCAGCGCTTCCTGGAATTTATCAACTCAAATGCCCTGGATCAGCTGGTAAACTCCCCTACCAGAGGTGAAAACATATTGGACCTGGTCATCACCAACATGGGTGACAGGTGTTCCGCACTGGAGGTCAACCCATCACTGGTTAGATCAAACCATAAATTAATCACTCTGGATGTCCACACTACACCACCACCCCCAACCAAGGAAACCACAGTGAAAAACATTTCTATAGCAAACTTCGCCTTACTTAAGACAGAGGTGGTAAGTTTCCCAGCCCCCACGCTAAAGGATAACAGTGTCCAAGATGCAGGAACCTTTACAAATGCACTCTATGAGTACCTACAAGGATGCATGGATCGTGCCATCCCTAGCAAAACCAAGACTCACTCCCCTAAGAGAAGGAAACCAGTCTGGTGGATCCCTGCCATAAACAGGCTATACAATAGAAGGAGGAAACTAGTTAAGAAAAAAAGCAAATCCCAAGAAGGAAAGACATCCCTGATTAGTATCAGAAAGAAACTGAGGTCCCTCATAAAATCTTCCAAGGCTAACTTCAGAAGAAAAATAGCCAAGGATTTGAAAGATAACCACAAAGCCTTCTTTAGCTATGTCAAGAATCTAAGTGGCAACTTGCAGATATGCTCTGAGGTAGTGGAAAATAGTACAAAATATACTGACCCTACTGATATTGCCAACATCCTGGCAGATAGATACAGTGCAAACTTCACCCCCCTCTCACACCCAAAAGGGCCCACAACAATACTGGAAAAGTGTAGTGTCCCAGAAAT
This sequence comes from Protopterus annectens, assembly GCF_019279795.1. NCBI lineage: Eukaryota > Metazoa > Chordata > Ceratodontiformes > Protopteridae > Protopterus > Protopterus annectens. The sequence continues at coordinate 729,694,147 of NC_056749.1, forward strand.
CGCAGACGCACAGGTGAAAGCAGCATTTTCAAAAGCCAAAAGCAGAGCATCAGTGGAGCCAGATGGTGTCCCAGGTTGCGTCTTACATGAACTACAGAACAAACTAACCCCCCAGCTAAACACACTGTTCAACCTCAGCCTCTCCACAGGCTACGTGCCCATAGAATGGTGCACAGCAACAGTTATTCCACTGCACAAAGGAGGGGCCACAACTGACCCTGATAACTAACGGTCCATAAGCCTGACTAGCCTGGTCTGCAAGGCTATGGAGCACATCATCATGGAACTCATTACCAAAGATATTGGGAACCTCCAAACACTTGACCCAACCCAGTTAGGCTTTGTTAAGGGCAGATCATGCCTACTAAACCTGGTTGACTTCTATGAGACAGTCACCAAGGCCATAGATGAGGGGAAGGTGGTTCACACAGCCTACCTTGACCTCGCCAAGGCTTTTGACACCATTCCCCACTAGGGAATTATAGAAAAACTCACCAGCCTGAACATAAACCCCTATGTCATGAGATGGATTACCAAATGGCTTACAGACAGAACTCACACGGTAAGAATAGCAGGCTCCAGGTCCGACTCTAAACCAGTCACAAGTGTTGTCCCACAAGGCTCGGTCCTGGGACCCCTACTGTTCGGCATATACTTCTCAGAAGTGCAGACAAACACAGGAGGACTATGGCTAACCAAGTTCACCGATGACTGCAAACTGGGAGTCATAATTGACTCTCCAGCTGACATGGACATTCTGCAAAAGGGTCTTACTGAGACGGACACCTGGTGTCAAAGTCATGGTCTCAATCTAAATGCCAAAAAATGCATAGTCATCCCGTTTGGGAAAAACTAAACACCCAGGAATTACCACATAGGTGGCAGCCCCCTTAATACAGAAGAGGTAATAAGAGATCTGGGGACCCAGGTAGATAGTAATCTCTCCTTTGACAATCATATTGCCAAAGTAGTTAGGAAATCCTTCAATGTAGCCCATCTAATTACTAAAGGGTTCGCATCTAAAAATAAAGAGGTTATAGTACCCCTCTACTCATCACTCATCAGACCCATCATAGAGTACAATGCCATTTGGGATGTACCTCACAAGACACTTCCAACAGCTGGAATGACCACAAAAGTACCACACCAAGAGGATAAATGGCCTCAAACATATGTCCTATGCAGCCCAACTGGAAAAACTCCGGCTGTACTCAGTGGCATATCGCTTACTCAGAGATGATCCCTGCCTGACTTACAAAGCCATGTCCAACTCAGAATTGATGGAGACAATCGGACGCATTGGAAGGTCTATCAAACTCTTATGTACTTTGGGTAAACCATAGATAACGGGTACTACTAGACAGACTAAATATAGGAAGGGGAAAAACTCAGAATTGATGGACATGCTCCACCTAAAGAAATTCAAGTCACTGCGAGCCACTCGCTCTAGTGAGCCAAACCTCACCCACAACAATAAATAGAACATGCTGGAGGGATAGATTCCTGTCACAGAGACTCCCCATGCTTTGGAACAAAATTCCTAACTACATCAGGCAGAGCCCCTCACTAACACTCTTCAAGAGAAACCTTGACGAGTGGATGAGTAACAGAAAATACACCCCTGGGATCACTTCATTGGCTCTTCTTGACAGAGACTCAGTTAATTAATCAATGGGGCAGCGAAAGCTGACACACTCTGGCTAGGCTTATTAATGCCCTCAGGCAGATAGCCTAGTACCAACTATGAACCTATGAACTTATAGTAGGAGAGAATCCCTCTTTTTCTTTTAAGACTAACAGAAATCTTAAACATCTGCTTTTTCATAGGTCATTGAGAAATAAAAGCCAATTACAGAAAAAAAAGGCACATATCCATGTAGAAACTGCACCTGCTGAAAATATATACAACAACAACAAGGATGTTTACATCCACGGACTGGAAAAACTTATAAGTTACATACTTATGAGGACTGTAGGAGCAAGGATGTTATTTATATTGCTTCATGCCAGCAATGTGACAGTTTCTACATTGGAAAAACTAATCAACAACTAAAAGAGAGAATCTCTAAGCCCATAAGTAACATCAAGCTAAAAGACGGCTCATGAAACTCACTAGTTCGCTTTTTTGGTTATACAAGTCCTGCAACAGAATTTAAGAGGTGTTGACATTGTTCTATACACTGAACAGGCAAAAGTGCACTGCATAGGTGATCTACAGGCTGACACATCCTCAGGCCTGAATACCAGGTCCATTCCATTAAAACCAGCTTTAAAGGGGCGTTGTTTCAAAGACTATTCCTGATTGGTCATCTTCAATATATATTGGTTCTCTAATTGAGTACAAGTTAGATCTGAGGAAGGGTAATTGGATTTTACCCGAAAGCACTCATCCTTTTACTTTTTATTTTTTATAAGTTTTAAACTGCAATTTTGATATTTCATTAAAAGTTTTTATTTTATGCCTTCTGCACTTGTGGTGCTACTGTTTATTTGGAACACAATTATATTATTGCATTCACTTTTAGTGATTGTCTCATTCTACTGTTTGGTGTATGTATATATATATATATATATATATATATATATAAATATATATATATATGTGTGTGTGTGTGTGTGTGTGTGTGTGTGTGTGTGTGTGTGTGTGTGTGTGGTAATCATGTGTAGTCTTAGACTGTGACAACAAAACCTCTCTGAAACACTGTATTTACGATATATATATATATATATATATATATATATATATATATAAGGCCATATGGCATTTCCCCAAAGGCAGTTCAAGCTATAAAACTGAGGAACTTTAGATAAGAAAGAGTTGTATGTAATAAATACAGGCACATACACACACACATACACACACACACACACACACACACACACACACACACACGCATGCACGCACGCACGCACGCACGCACACACACACACACACACACACACACACACACACACTAATCTAGTGAAATGTATTTCTTTTAAGAGGGTGCACTACCTTTAACAGTGAAGGTATTGCACAAATATGATGATAGCATCGCTCCCTGGATACTGTCTCCTCAACAAACTCTATCAATAATCATTTAGAAGTGATCTCATAATTGCTATTCTCTTTCATACTCACCTAACTCAAAAAATCTATTTATATCCTGTATAATTCTGAAGTCTTTTTAAGAAAAAAATTGAAAAACATAATAGCCACAATAACACATTCCAACTTTCTGCTGTTATATACTTATACTATACTCCCCCAGAAAACTATGTCATTTTTTCAGCAATCTTGAAACAATGCTATGTTTTCATGTGCAGCAGGCCTCCTCACCAGAAGTGTAACTGGTTCAACCAGTTCTCTGGACCATTACTATAAACAACCACCTCCCAACCCTCAACTCTTTGAGTGAAGAGCCAAACAAAGCACTTCAGTGTAATAAGCTAATCACTACTTTGTAAATGGTCAGCTTATTAGTTAGATCTATACCCACCTTCAGCTCTTCTGTTGAAAAGAAAAAAAAAGACATTTCTTCTACTGTCTCAACATCCAGGTAGCCAGATTAATGCCCCCCCCCCCCATCCTGTCCCAGCCATTCAGGTCCTACTTTGTGCTGTACTTCCAAGCCTCCTTCAACTTGTTTTTGTTAAAAAAATAATAATTTCTTCTTTTAAATTTTAGCCAATGGTTGCAACAGTTGATACTCTGCCTGCACAAAGTGCTAAATTGCTAATGTTTTAGTTTAAAAAAATTCTTATTTTTAGACTGTATCAAACTGCTTGCTACAAATATAGCAAATGGTCACTACACTTTATACCCTGCCTGTATGGAGTGATCAGGTTTTGGTTAAAAAATGTATTTTTTTTTTTTGCTTTTAAACTGTAGAAAACCGCTTGCTCCAACGTAACAAGCAGTTGCTATGGTTTCGACCACTCACTGGGTACTTCAGTGCTCTGGTATGACCACAAATGCAATACCAGATTTTAAAAGGAAGTAATGTGTTAAAGAAAGATTGACCTTAGCTGATCACATCTCCAACACTTTATGCCGAGGGCAATTACCCTTCTCACCCCACCCTAGCTATGCTACTGTTCCTCACCCCCTGCCTAAAGTATACAACCTTCAGTGCACACTCCTGATGTTTGATTGTGAAGAAAGTAAAAGAAACAATGGCTACATAAAAATGTTCAACCTTTTGTTAGGGACATTTACAATCTCCCTAAACTAGTTATATCAAAGATTGTTACCATCAGGTTTAGACTCATGTAACTTCATTTTGCTTTCATATGCAGCCTGGCCTCCAAAACAAGGCTGGTACATTTTGTGTACATTTCTGACAAGTGAACATGAGGAAAGTGAAGTACATAGTGACCTCTGTAATGATTTTTGATTTGCAGTTCACAGAGACATACAATGTCCTTAGGACAGTAAATCATATACCCATTCTGCATTTTCACATATGGCCTGCTTCTCTGGAAGATAGTCACTTTCTGGTTAACCTTTTGGTGTTAAATTGTGATGAAAGTCAAAAATAATCACAGTCATGTATTTCAGCTTGTATTTCTCAGACACTATGCACTGTCTCCACCCTCCACCAAGCCAAAATAATGATTACCTTCTTGTGATCACTCTAATAGTCCTTTTCTGTTATCTGCAGGCTCTCTCTCCAAATAGACTGCCACACCTGGCAGTAATCTCTGATGTGCAATTGCAAAAGTGCTGCAATAGCTACTGTAATGTATTTCCATCTGCTGCTGTAATGCACCCCACCTACATATTGATTGGCATACAATTAAATTAATACACTGGTATTGTGCTGCAAACAATAGGCACTGCTGTCACTACCCCCATGTCTACCTCGCTTTCTGCCAAACAAAGCACATATGTGCAGATATTCTGTGACTGTTTCTCTGGCAGGTTAAACCTGATCAGTCATCACAGTAATGTACTTCTGACTAGAGCTTTCAGAAACTATGCATTGTTAACATCCTCCATCAAGTCACTCTAAAGATAATCACTTTACTGTGATCACTCCTGCTGCCCTTTGCATTATCTACTGACTACCCCTCCAAAGAAATATCCACTTCTGGTGATCACCATGGTTATGTATTTTAACATCGCTGCTATGGGGCACACGTTGCTACTATATGGTGCCCCCACATCAATCTTGGGAAAAAGGTAAATAATAAACAGAACAAACCTTCTGTAGTCTATTATGGTTAGTATATCTACTGTTATCACTGTTCTCAGTTCTATCTGGTTTCCTGCCAGAGAAACAGTTACAGAAGATTTACATATCTTCATCTCCTGGTAGCCTCTAGCCGTATGTCTAGAGATTGCAGGAAAGTAGTGTGATTGGTTGCTAAGACTAACTCATTACAGGAGCTTTAAGTGTATACTAATAGCGCATGTGTTGGCTGTCCATATCCCAGTACTTTGTTTATGGGGAAGAAGTGAGAACTCATGCTAATAAATAGCATGCCATCTCACTCATGGATTAAGTTTCTCATTGGTTCTAACATGAAGATGTGGTGAAATTATTTGTCCAGTACTAGCCAAACAATTACCTTGCAGATGTGTTGCAAAAGAAAGTAAGTTTTTCTCTTACGTACACTAGGAATGAACTAGCTCAACTCCTACACCAGTAGATCAATCAAGAGATGCCAAGTTAATTAGCACTGTGTAGTTCCCCAAAAGGAGCATGTTCAAATAGCGTATGAAGATCAGTCATTGTATTTTGCCATTTTCACTTCTCATACACTTCTCTGACTATCAGAATCTTATTTTCATCTGAGAATGTGTTGATTTGCTTTATCAATGATGCTATTGTATAATGTATTGGAATATTTCTTTCAAGTTTGCTAAGTATTTAAATATTTCTGCCTTGTCATTTTGTCATCTCACAGTTCCACAGCCATTCGGGAGGCCTGGATCCCACAGTTCCACAGTCCTTCAGGGGCCTGCATCCCACAGTTCCACAGTCCTTCTGGGGTCTGCGTCCCTTGACCATGTACTGCTGGAAGCTTAGAAGCTTGAAAAATAAAGCATTTGTATTACATTTGCCTCCACTAAAGTACATTTAAACTACATTTAAAATACTACACTTATCATACCATTTAATTCAGTTCTGTGTGTTTCCTGTTGTGTTTGTTCTGTGTATGAAGGTAAAGCTACTCATTAAAGGGATTTTATAGTTGTAGTGCTTTATAGTCTGCAATGCTTTTCAAGTGGTTTCTCTACTGTGCCTAGGTGTTTAAATAATTTCTGAGTGGGCTATCATTTTATTCCTTTTTTGCTATCTCTCTTCTGAATTTGTTCCTCATCGACATTTTTCTGTTGTGCTTTAAAACTTGAAGGCTTTTGAGCTGCCCACCCCTATTGTATATCTGGCTTGTTTTCTGTGTACCAGGCCCTAGAAGCTTTACACAGTCTTACATCCTCTGCTCCTCTTCTTACTGAGTACTGATAGATGGAACTATGAAGGCCCTTCCTTTAGACTGTTATACTTTGAAACTGCCTTAAAGTGTGTGTATATGTGTACTCCTCATTGCTGTCTTGTTGTCTTTGAATCACCTTGTAATTACATGTCGCTAGTTGTTAGATTTTTTTTCTGGTGCCTTTTTACTTTTTTCACTTTTGGCTTACTAAACGGTGTTTTACATTAACAAGACTGGGACTGCAAGTCTAGTGGCAATAGAAAGGTAACCTGTTATGTCTGAGTTGCATACACACAGGTAAGATTAAAAGAGAGAATTACTTTTTGTAGCTAGTTGTTTGATTTGTTTCTGATACCTTTCACTTGTGTCTAACTAAAGTGTGTTCCTACATTAAAAAGACTGGGATTGCAATTCTAGTGGTAGTAGAAATATAGCCTGGTCTGTCTGACTTGAGAAACACACAGGGGAGCTTAAACTGAGATTGCTTCATCAGCCAGAGGTCTGTTTATGAACTTAATTGTTTGGTGTTAATATGCACTTGAGATTCTCTTTTCTTGTGATTTTACATTAAGAAATTCCAGGATCATCCATCTTGTGGCAGGTCTCTCTAAGATGGGAAGCACTCCAGAGAGTTTAAAGTGTAGTTGTTTACTAGCCAGAGGACACAGGAGTTAGTTTTCTGTCTGGTATAAATTAGGCACATTTGTACAAAGCTGCTCACCACTCAGTGGTGGTTAGCAGTGGCCTGTATAGTAACAAATGCATAGTTTCTAACATTTACATATAAAGCTAGCACTTAGGACTTTTAACCCGTAACAAAGAAAAGCTTTGCATAAAGCTAAGCATAGTACAGCTAGTTAGCATATCGAACAGCAGTAATACCAAATCATAGCACTAACATCTAGCCTTAACCCTAGACACCACTCAGGCGACCCCTGCAAAATCAAGTCCCTAAACCATAATAGCCCAACCCTAATACAGGTTCTGACAACATGGATATGAAATTTCCTAATGCTTCTGCATCTAGCTTGGTAGATAGGGCTATCCTGAAAATATGGGGCGATTGTTTTATGTACTCAGGCAACCTTCTAATCCTTAAAGAAACTAAAACAAAATGTGAGTGATGTACATACATAACTTCCCTGAATGTCAAAAATCTCAATTACAAACAGGGTTGTCAAGAACCCATGCACTTCAGCCATCACACATACCACTCAATAGATACTTTTATTATTTATTTATTTGATATTTGTTAACCGGGTTGGTCCGACTGGGCTGCAGAGCCCTTTTTCAGTGGAGTCTTGAGGAGATAAGCTCCACAGAAAGAACAGTTACATAACAAGCAAGACATCATAGGTATTAACATATAGATGTTCTTTCACTGAGGCACTTAAAAGAAACTTTCCCAAACCTCAAAGACCTCTTAAACTATCAAATGACAATACCTATCTTCAGCAATCACTAAAACAAACACAAAAAGCAACACCTAACACACACATAAACTGACCAGGGGTGACATAGTAAATCTACTGGCTCATAAATTTAGCTCTAACTTCACTCCATACACCCCTCACTACCCCCTGTGAAATCCCTTCTAGCGTATCCCTCCAAATATCAACAGGTGGCTGAGGTGGCACTTGCTAATGGCAAAATCAGTCCTTCATTGGGCCCTGACAATGTCCCCAATTGCCTCCCAAATAGCTTAAATGTGTCTGGTGAATGGAAGGCTGTAACAGTCATCCCTCTTCATAAGGGAGGACGATCAGCTGATTGTGGGAACTACAAAAACATCAGTCTGACAAGTCTAATATTTAAAGCTATGGGATGAATTACCATGGAAATGCTCAACAAGGACATTGGCAACCTACACACTCTGGAAGTATCCCAGTCTGACTTTGCTAAGGGAAGGTCTTGCCTACTCAACTTGGTAAACTTCTTTGAGAGGGTCACCAAGGCTATGGATGAGAGGAAAATGGTGCATACTGCCTACCCTGACCTGGCCTAGCTGCTTGATACAATACCCCACTCAAGTCCTATTGACAAATTATCAGAATTAGGCATAAATCCCTACAGAACTCACTGGATTGCTGCCTGGTTCACACATAGCTCCCAAGAAGTCAGGATTGGTGAGACCACCTTGACCAAGTGACCAGTCACTAGCAGAATATGCTAGAGATCTGTGTTGGGTCTGCTCCTGTTGGCATCTACTTCTCAGAAGTCAAGGCTAATGTCAAAGGCCTCTGGCTCACCAAATTTGTGAAGAAATTTAAATTTAGAGCTGTCATAGATTCCCCCATGACACCAAAATCCTATAATATGGTGTAACACAAACAAATGACTGGTTGACTGGTGTCAAAGCATCATCATCATCATCTTCTTCTTTTGGCTGTTCCCGTTAGGGGTCACCACAGCGGATCTTCTGTTTCCATTTCTTCTTGTCCTCTGCATCATGCTCTTTCACACAAACTGCCTGCATGTCCTCTCTCACCACATCCATAAACCTTATCTTAGGCCTTCCTCTTTTCCTGTTACCTGGCATCCCTCCTCAGCACATGTCCAAACCAACGCAATCTCGCCTCTCTTGCTTTGTCTCCAAATTGTCCAACCTGAGCTGACCTTTTAATATACTGATTCCTAATCCTGTCCATCCTAGTCACACCCAGTGCAAATCTTAACATCTTTAACTCTGCCACATCCAGCTCTGACTCCTGCCTTTTCGTCAATGCCACCGTCTCCAACCCATATAACATAGCTGGTCTCACTACCCTCTTGTAGACCTTCCCTTTCACTCTTACTGGTACCTGTCTGTCACAAATCACTCCTGACACTCTTCTCCACCCATTCCACCCTGCCTGTACTCTCTTCTTCACCTCTCTTCCACACTCACCATTACTCTGAACTGTTGATCCCAAGTACTTAAACTCATCCACCTTTACCAACTCTACTCCCTGCATCCTCACCATTCCTCTACCCTCCCTCACATTTACACACATATATTCTGTTTTAGCCCTGCTGACCTTCATTCCTCTCCTCTCTAAAGCATATCTCCACCTCTCCAGGGTCTCCTCAACCTGGTCCCTGCTCTCACTACATATCACAATGTCATCTGCAAACATCATAGTCCATGGGGCCTCCTGTCTGATCTCATCTGTCAACCTGTCCATCACTACTGCAAATAAGAAAGGGCTCAGAGCTGATCCTTGATGTAATCCCACCTCCACCTTAAATGTATCTGTCACTCCCACCGCAGTCCTCACCAATGTCACACTACCCTCGTACATATCATGTACCACTCTTACATACTTCTCTGTCACTCCCGACTTCCTCATACAATACCACAACTCCTCTCTAGGCACCCTGTCATATGCTTTCTCCAAGTCTACAAAGACACAATGCAGCTCCTTCTGACCTTCTCTGTATTTCTCCAATAACACTCTCAGAGCAAACATTGCATCTGTAGTGCCATTTCCTGGCATGAAACCATACTGCTGATCACTAATCATCACCTCCTTTCTTAACCTAGCTTCCACTACTCTTTCCCATAACTTCAAGCTGTGACTGGTCAATTTTATCCCTCTGTAGTTACTGCAGCTCTGCACATCACCCTTATTCTTGAAGATAGGTACCAAAACACTTTTTTTCCACTCCTCAGGCATCCTCTGACTTTCCAAAATTTCATTAAATAATCTGGTTAAAAATTCCACTGCCATTTCACCTAGGCACCTCCATGCTTCCACTGGTATGTCATCTGGGCCAACAGCCTTTCCATTCTTCATCCTCTTCATAGCTGACCTTACTTCCTCCTTGCTAATCTGTTTCACTTCCTGATTCACTATTCCCACATCATCCAACCTTCTTTCTCTCTCATTCTCTTCATTCATCAGCCCTTCAAAGTACTCTTTCCATCTACTCAACACACTCTCCTCACTTGTGAGTATGTTTCCCTCACTATCCTTTATCACCCTTACCTGCTGCACATCTTTCCCAGCACTGTCCCTCTGTCTATTCAATTGGTACAGGTCCTTTTCTCCCTCTTTAGTGTTCAGTCTGTCATACAACTCTCCATATGCCTTATCCTTAGCCTTCGCCACCTCTCTCTTTGCCTGGTGTCAAAGCAATGGATTAAAACTCAAAGTAAAAAAGTACAATATACTGCCTTTGGGAAATCATACACCCAAGCTAATTGCTCCAGTGATAAAACATCCTTAAGAGTTGACCCAGTAGCTGGAAATATGGGAACATATGCAGACAAGTAATTTGATTTTTGACCAACACATAGCCAAGATGGAAATAAAATCATTCTATGTCACCCAGCTCATAAGCAAGGGTAAAGCATCCAAGGAATTTATATGACCATTCTACTCAGCCCTTATCAGACCCATAACTGAGTACAAAGCTCCCTTTGGTATGTACCTAACTAGGCACTTGTAACAGTTGGAAGGCCCTCAAAGGTTCCTCATCAAGATAATCCAGGGTATAATTACCCTTTCCTAGACAGATTGCTTTAAGGCCCTATCTCTGTACTCATTCTCCTAAGGATACTGAGAGGTGATCTATGCCTGGCATATAAAGCATCCACAGATCCAGCTTTGATGGATTTCTTGCACATCTGCAAAACAAACACCACAAGAAACACTAAATCCAAGGACAAGAAATTAACCTACAACACAAATAGAACATGTTGGTGAGGCCGCTATGTGTCTTTTTTTTTTTTTTACTCAAATTTTTATTTGATTTTCCAATAACAATTTAGAAAACAGAATAATTTACAATTTAAACGACAAATAATCATAAACTATGTACAAAATTTACAGAGGCCTCAGACAAGAAAAGATGGGAATAGTAAAATATAAACAAAAAAAAGGTTATACAATATTCTATAGTTCTTGCTTCTAGGCTGATTTGTTAGATGGAGTTGTATCTGGATTCATTGTCTTAATAAGGGAGAAAGCCTACTTCCAAGGATTATTAATCCATTTTCTAGGAGAAATGCTTAGTTCTTTTACTTTAATTTCCGTTGATGCTACTTCGTCCAGTAGAGTCATGAAGTCTTCAACAGATGGAATGGAAGGTGACATGCATCTTCTTGTGATGCGTTTTTGGCTACTGCCAAAATTGTCCAAATAAAATATTTATTTTTGTTATTCGTTGTAATAGAATCATTTATATTCAAAAAAATTAAAGATTCTGATAATATAAAGGAATCATTAAAGATAGCTTGAAGGAAATTTCCAATGTCTTCCCAAACTTTTTTGATGAAAGATCATTTATAAAAGATATGAGACCAATCAGCCTTACATTTTAGAGAGCATTGCCAACACGTTACCTCCTTAGAAAGATTACATTTAGCAATTCTATTAGGAGTGTAGAATGCTCTCTGCAAAAATTTCCAGGAAAAAATTCTCCATACTTGTAAATTAGAAGTTAATTTAATGGAGTGTAGGAGATTCATTTTATTTTCAGACGTTAAGGATAATGTATAATCCCTGGTAATAAAGTTCCAAAATTTCTGATTAGGAATAGTTTTGTAGTTAATTATGACTTTATAGAGTTTTGAGATTAAACTTTTCCACCTAAGTTCTCCATGTAGCATTTCATGTATAAAAGTTATAAATTTAGGTACAGATGTAAAGGGGGAGTTCTTTATTATTCTGCATAGATCTTGAGTAAATGGAAGTATACTGTTAAGAAATAACCAATCTGATTCTGATAAATTATAAGTTTCAATTAATTTTTTTGCATCAAGAGTAACTGAGTTCCTTATACAATGATACCAGCATGTATTTTTTTTCGCTTCCCAGTTACTAAGAATATCTGCATTGATATTATTGAAAACATTTTTTTTTGTAGTTTTAAAGGGGTATAGTAGTTGTATTCATAGTTTAATATCAGTATTGTTGCTAACAAAACATCTAAAAGTATTGTAAGTATAATTTATATAATTTAGATTTGTGGACCGCTATGTGTCTTAAAGGCTGCCTGTGCTATGGGATAAGCTCCCCATCTATGTGAAGCCGAGTTCATCTCTGAACTTATTAAAATGAAACCTGGATGACTGGATGGGAAATTGGAAATTCCTCCCCGATCTGACCCTCCATTTCTGTGATGAACAGAGGTTGACGGCAAGTAAATTACTCTTGAACTAACACATCCCCCCACATAACCCTTAGACACATCTTTACTAACAATTCCAAAGGTACTCTGGGGCAAAACTGAGTTGTGTTGCACAGCTAGGTTTATAAAGACACTGGTGGTCATTAGCCTAGTTAAAACCTATGAACCTATGAAACTATGAAAATATGAACCTATGAACTTATGCACCTTTTTACCTATGTACCTATGAACCTGTGTACCAAAGAACCTCTGAACCTATGAATCCATGAATGCATACACTTATGCACCTATAAACCTATGTACCTATGTACCTATGAACCACTGAAATTGTGACCTTATGTATCTATGAACCTATGTACCTATGAAACTATGTACCTATGTACATATGAACCTATGCTTCTCTGCACCTATGAACCTATAAACCTGTGCAACCATGCAGTTATGCACCTGTGTGTCTATTAACCTATGAACCTACATGTCTATGTACCTATGGATCTAAGTATCTATGAACCTATGTACCTATGGACCTATGAACCCTTGACCCAAGTACCTATGCATCTATGAACCTATGTACCAAGGAACCTATACACCTAAGAACTTATGTACCTATCCAGATTTGAACCTATGAAACTATGTACCTGTGAAACAATGAACCTATGGACCCATGAACCTATGCACCTATGTACATATAAACCTATGAACCTATTTGCTTATGTACCTATGAACCTTTAAGATCCTATGTCCATTTGTAAGTATGAACCTATGAATCTGCATGCATGAACCTGTGAACCTATGAAACTTTGAAATATGAGCCTAAGAACCAATGAACCAATGCGCCTTTGATTCTATGAACCTATGAACCTATGTGCCCTTGCACCTATGAACCTATGAACATATGTACCTATGAACATTTGAACTTCTGAACCTATGTTCCTATTAACTTATGAGCCTCTGAACCTATTTATCTATGAACCTATGAACTTATGAACCTATGTATCTATGAACTTATTAACCTATAAACCTATGCAACTATGCAGCTATGTACCTATAAAGTTATGAACCTATGTATCTATGAACATTTGCACTTATGTACCTAGGAACTTGTATAGCTATGTACATATGCACCTATGAGCCTATGTATCAATGGACCTGTGAACCAATGGACCTATGCATGCCTGAACTTATGAACCTATGAACCTGTGAACATATGTATCTATGTACATATAGTACCTATGAACCTATGAATCTATGTACCCATGAACCTATGCACCTATGTACCTATGTATCTATGAACTTATGAACTTATCTACCTATATACATAGGAACACATGTACCTATGAACCTATTCACCTATGAACTTATGGACCTATGCACCAATGCATCTAAGAACCAATGAACCAAAGTGCCTATATGTCTATGAACCTATAAACCTATGAAAAAAAAAAAGTTATGTACTTACCATAATGTTCCGTCTGTGTTGTCCATCTTCATTTATCCTTGACACATCAGCAACTATATCATTACTACAGCTCGCAGCCTTGCACAGGCCAAAAAACTCTTAAGCTTCATCCTTACCAACAATCCCCCTGTCACAGTTACTTCGGATCAAGTTTGGAGATTAGAAACAATGCGGAATAAAGGAAACCTTAATGGAAACCATATCTGCCATGCTTCAATACATGTCAGAATCACCATGAAAATGTCCATTACACCAAAGGGAGGGAAGGTAATCAAGGATAAATGAAGATGGAAAACACAGATGGAATATTATGGTAAGTACATCACTTCTTTATCTGATGCTGTCAATCTTCATTTAATCCTTGACACATGGGACAGAGTCCCCAGCTACCTTAGATCTTGGGTAGACTCATGGAAGGAAATTCTGAAGCATCATTGAACCAAAGGATGCTCTTCCTCTAGAGATCAGATCCAATGTGTAATGTGTAATAAAGGTATGGGTAGCCCAAGTAGCTGCTGCACATATATCATCCATTAAAGCTCTAGATTGAAACTGCTGAGGTAGCAATAGATCTTGTAGAATGTGCCTTCATAGGTTTTGGCAAGGCAATGTTATTTTTGTCATAAATAAAGGAAATGCAATCCTTGAGCCATCTGGCTAATGTCACTTTGCTAACAGGTTTACCAAGATTAGGGTTCCTATTATGTGATCGAAGACGCATTCTTTTGAATGTATCTTGATCGAACTTGAAAGCATGAAACGGCAAAATATTGAAATGGCATATAAGCAGTTTCATTCCCTGGGAAAGAAATTGCTTGGCCGCCTCCATTACTTTGACGTTTTCATCACTGAGTTGGTATATTTAAGTAGGGGGGTGGGGGGCACAGTCCCCCACATCAGGGGGTGTGGCGTGCAAAGATTCCCACTTTATGTAATGTTTTAAAGTTTTTTTTTCCTTTTGTGGAACAGCGATTTTTTTCCCTTGGAAAACAAATCGCTGTTCTAAGTGTTCAGGATTGTAAGCTTTCGCTTACATGGGGTCGATAAATCAGAATTCTCTTTTTTTAAGCGTTTGCTGATTTAATATAGACCCCAAGATAAGAATCTGTGAACATCTAGTACATTTAAGAGGTATTCACGTCTGTTAGAAAAGTTTGGAAAGAATACCGGCAAATCAATAGACTGACTGATATTAGACACTGATACCACTATAGAAAGATGGGATTTTTTCATAAGGTAACTCTGTCTTTGTGAAAAATCAAGTAAGGTGGTTTGCATGATAGTGCCTAAATTTCTGAAATTCTTCTAGCAGAGGTTATAGCCACCAAAAAGAATGTTTTCCAGGACAAAAACTTTAAATCACAGTCTGCAGGCTCTTCAAAGGGATGACATATGATGGTTTTCAAGACTAGGCTTAGGCAGCAAGGCAGCATAGGGTCTTTGAAAGGGGGTATTAGCATTAGTGTCCCTCTTAAAAAGGTCTTACAAAGCTTATGGGAAGCCAAGGAATGGTCTCCCAAACCATCATGGAGGTTTGAAATTGCTGCTAGTTGAATCCTGATGGTATAAGGGGGGAGCTTTTGCATTGAAAAGAGATGCTAAAAAGTCTAAAATATTTTTGATAGAAGCAAACATTGGGTCAATATGTTTTTCATAAGTCTAAAATGTAAATCTCTTTCATTTACTAACATATAGTCTTTGGGTGGAATGCTTATGACATGCTAAGAGGATTTTGCGTACTGAGGAAGAAAATTTAAGATGCCTAGCAGCTAGTGGAACTGGAGGAACCATGTTGTCAGCTTGAGGGTCAAAATGTCTGGATGGACAAGTCTATCTGGATGTTACAGAAGATTTGAAGCCAGGTCCAGAGTCCAAGGTCATTGTATCAGATAAGGCCAAAGAAAGGAGAACCATATCTGTTGAGGCCAATAGGGTGCAATGAGACTTCACTTTACTGTTGAGACTGATTGCTTTCTGTAGGAATTTTGGGATCAGGGTATCAGGGGAAAGGCATAAAGAAGTCCAGAGGGTCAAATGTGAAAAAGAGCATCACTCTGTGACTCCCCCTTATAGGGGATAAGGGCAAAATAGTTGTTGCACTTGTTTAGTGAAGAGGTGAACAGGTCACAGAAAGGCTGGCCCCATTGAAGGAAAATCCTTTCCCCCACAGATGGATTGAAAGACCACTCATGAGGCTGAAGTATGCATCTGCTCAGTTTGTCTGCTATGACATTGGAACTCCCCAGAATGTGCATTGTTATCAGAAAGCGGTTGGAAGAGATCGCCCATTGCCACACTCTGAGAGCTTCTTTACAAAGGGGGTAAGACTTAGTTCCTCCCTGTTTGTTGATGTACCAAACTACTGACATATTGTCTGTTTGGATTGTAAACCACTCTTAGTTCCAGAACACTGATATGCAGATTGCCCTTTAAGGGCGACTAAGTTCCTTTGACATTCTTGCACAGATAATGCCCCCCACCCCATCTGGGAGTCATCTGTGCTCACTATAACCTTGGTCTCCAGGAGAATGAAGGGGTGGCCCAGGAGTATTTCTTTGGAATGAATCCACCAAGCTAGATCCTTCCTGCAAAGATTGGTAATTAGAATCTCATCCAACATGGGTTGGTATAGCAAAGACCATTGAGATGTCAGTAGCCATTGAAGAATTTTCATGTGACAACTGGCCAGGGGAACTAGAGTTATAGTTGCTGCCATTGACCCTAGGGCCTGCAAGATTAGTCGAGCAGGTACTTTCTTTCTGTGGATTATCTTCTGAACCTGGGCTATAATACTTTGACGTCTGGCTGGAGCAAGGGATGCCACGGTTAAAGTTGTATTCAATACTGCCCCCTATAAGCTCTAAGCTCTGAGTTGAAGTCACCTGGAATTTTTTATGATTTACTGTTATTCCTAGGTATGCACAGGACTTGAGAATATAATCCCTTGCCTCTATCAAACAATGCCTGGTTGGAATGGTAATGAGCCAGTCGTCCAAATACAGAAACACCCAGAATCCCTGTAGCCTCAAGTGAGCTGCTACTACTGCCATACATTTAGTGAACTCCTTGGGGGCTGTGGTGAAGCCAAAGGGCAGTACTCTGAATTGGTAATGACTGGCTCCCAGCTGGAACTGAAGAAATCTTCTGGAGCATTTGTCCATTTTTATGAGGTAATATGCATCCTGAAGATCTGTTGAGCACCTTCCATCATCCTTTCCCAAAAAATGGAGAATGGACTGTACCGTGACCATCCAGAATTTTGTTTGGTGAATAGATTTGTTCAGCACACTGAGATCCAAAATTGGTAGTACAGCCGCGGTGGTGCATCAGTAGCGTTGTTGCCTCACAGCAAAATGTTCTCCCGTTCAATTCTCGGCTGGAGTGCAGGGAGTGCCTTCTGTGTGGAGTCTGCATGTCCTCCCCACAGTTGGGTGGGCATTCGAAAGACATGCGTAAATGGGTGTGCCTTTGCTGAAGCTTGAACATCGAGCTGGCACCTCAGCATTAGTGAAAATCTACTGCCAATCATTAGTGGACCGGAGTTCCGCTGTGGCGACCCCTAACCGGGAAAAGCCGAAAGACAGCAACAACAACTGAGATTCAAAATTGGTCTCCACTCCCCTGTATTTTTTGGCACTAAAAAGAATCTTGAGTACAATCTGGATCCTCTCTGCTCTGGTGGGACTTCTTGAATAACTCTTTTGTCTAGCAGCTTTTGAATTTCTAGAGCTGCTGGTTTCCTCTGATTGGGAGGAATATCAGGAATTTTCTTGTGAGTGGGGGGAGGATTGAAAAATGGTATGGTATAACCTCTGGATATGATCTGTTGCACCCAAGAATCTGTTGGAATATTTTGCCAGGCATTTTGGTGCAAGGTTGAGCATCCCCCAACTAACTCCACAGGAAGACAAATGAGCTTCCCTTAGGGAATGCTGAAAGGGCTAATCTGGAAAGGAGTCCCTAAAGCCCTGATTCTGTGGACCACCTCTGCTGCATGGACAGCATCTTCCACTGTATTCCCCCCTCTACCCCTGGGAGAACTAGCATCACATGTGTCCTGGAAAGGCCCCTGAGATTTTCTGAACCACATCTTTCCATTGCCCCTCTGATTCCTGGAAAAAGATCTTTGGGAAGTGGAAAAATGTATGCCCACTGCAGAAAGAGTCTTACCATCCTTTTCACACCTGGGTAAAGTCTCTCTATCTTTTAAACAGAAAATGGATCACCAAACACCCCAAAAACAAAAACAATAGTGCTTTCATCTTTTATTGTTGTCCACAGAACTTCATCAGAAATTAAAGCAGTTACACCTCAATCAAGATTTAAAAAGACCACTTTAAGGTTACATGATCACCAAACTCCAATAAAACTTCTCATTAATATTAATACATAAACCTATTCAGGTCCTTATAAAACCAAAACATATACTGATGTATAGTGCTTAAATTACAATACACCAAAATAAATATTTAATAGCTGATTCCATATTAAAACAATTCAATGAATGTCCTATACAAAATGTTACATTCCTTGTGCTAAAAGAAAACACTTTACATTAATATGTTTGTTTAAGCCTGGTTTTACATCAGATTGCAAATGTAGTTGCCATTCTGCTTCACTGCACTCCAATAAAATGTTGTGTTTGCCAATCAATTCATTTAAATCCATAAAATCAAGTACAAAAAAACTAAACCTTCTAAAATCTTCACAAATAAGAGAGTATATGTGATTTACTGATATAATATTGCATGGAAAGTGCAGTGTAAAGTCACAGACATTTCAAGGTGAAATATATTTAGGTAGAACCTATGCTAAATGCACCCTGTAATTAGAGTTGGTACTAGTGGGAAGACCTCAAGGCATGTCTGTTAGTTTTTAGGGAAAGGGTAGTGTAAAGGGAGGGGAAATAGTTATCCTGGGCTATAGCATAGGCATAACCACATGGTAGTTAGGTGATTCTTGAGAAATGTTTTAATAGTTTTGTGATTAGAAGTATTTTTAATGTCAGGAGGAAGAGCATTCCAGGCTTTTGCAACATATGAGGAGTAGAGGGAATCACCGGCAGTATTAGTGGACTTAGTGATTTGAAGGAGTGATTTGTTAGCTGAATGAAGAGTGCAATTGTTGGAGTAGTGTTGTAAAATATGTGATAGGGCAGCAGTTTTATCAGGCTGATGGAATAGTTTATGGGCCACGGTTAACTGGTTATAGATCAATAGCTGAGGGAGTTCTAACCAGGGCAGTTTTTTTTAAAGCAAGACAGTGGTGCATTCTATGTGTGGAGTCAGATGCAAATTTTGCTATTTTGTTATAGCATATTTCTTGTTTGTTAAGGTCAGATTTTTTTTAAGATTAGTTAGAATAGGGGAGCTGTAAAGAAGTGTTGATAGAAGGTGGGTTCTAGCAATAGTAATTCTGGTGGGTGCTGTAAGGTAATTTTTGTTCTTGTAGGGCAATCCCAGCTTTTTGTCGTTTTTCTTGATTGTCTGTGTGATATGGAGGTCAAAACTGAGCTTATTATCAATTGTCACACCAAGTAGTTTAGCCTGAGTTTCTGGAGTAATGACTGCATTGTTAGAGGAGGTGATATAGAAGGTGGATGGAGGGTTTGAGGGACGAGTGGGGTGGAATATCATGAGTTTGGTTTTATTGGGATTCAATATTAATTGTGAATTGGCTAACCAGAGTTCTATTTCACTAAAAGACGTTTGTGTTAAATCTTGGAGCTGTTGCATGTTTATTGGTGTACATAAAGTGTTGTATAATCTGTGCATTGGATTATGGAGACATAGCAGGTGACAGTCTATAGGTCATTGGTGAATATACTGAAGAGGAGAGGTCCAAGTATGGATCCTTGTGGGACACCTAATGTGACTGGGAGTAAGGGGACAGGTCCTGTTGCCACTTTACAGCTTGTTGGCAGCCAGTTAGGTAGCTTTGAAACCAGGCAAGAGTAGGGGGGGGGGCTAAAGTTCAGATTGGACAGAATGTTCAGGAGTTTATGGTGGAATCAGTATCGCAGCCTTGGACATATCAAGGAAGATTGATGACACTAAATTCCCTTCATTTCTGAATTTGTTGATGGTGTTGGTGAAACTGAGGAGAGCAGTTGTGGTGCTATGATGTGCCCTAAAACCATGTTGGGATATAGCTAGTAGATCGTTAGTGGAGAGATACTGCAAAAGCTGAGAATATATGCAGCTTTCTAGTAATTTTGAGAGAGGGGAAAGTATGGCATTTGGTCTATAATTTGACAGTTCAGTTGATTTACCTCCTTTTGGTAGGGGCATTATGTGTGCTGTTTTACAGATAGAAGGGACATACTGTTTTGAGATGGATCAAGTTAAGTATAAGTTAAGTAAGTCTGTTAAGTAGTTTTAAATATTGTGGAAGGCTGCCTGAGTTTTTTCTTGGAGTTCTTTTATAGAGGAGGCAGAACAGATTAGGGAAGCATCACCATATTATATGATTGAGGCTGGATTTGCTGAGGAGTTTAGGTCACTGGTAAAAATTGTGAATAAAAATGGGCTAAAGATAGATCCTTGTGGGACTTCTGCGCATATAGAGAGCTAGGGGGAGATTTTATTGTCCCATAAAGTGGCTTGTTTCCTATCTGACAGGTAGCTATGAAACCAGTTTAGGGCTTCAGAGCTGCAGTGGTAGAAAGCCAGTTAATTTAGATGTTTTTGATGAGATATAGTGTCAAATGCTTTTGACAGGTTCCTATTAGATCGTCGAAGATGCATAATTTCAAATACATCTTCGGCAAACTTAAAATAATGAAAAGTGAAAACAGTGAAGGGGCATATGAGTGATTTCTTTCCCTGGGAAAGAAATCGCTTGCCTGCCTCCAGTAGTTTGCTGTTTTGTAAACTGTAGTGCGATCTTGGAGTTGGTATATTTAGTTAGGGGGGAGTCACAGCTCCCCACGTTAGGGGGTGTGGGGGCGAAGCCCCTCACTTTGTTTTGTGTGTAGTGATATATATATATTTTTTGGGCAAGTGATTTCTTTCCCAGGGAAAGAAATCGCTCATATGTAGTTTCGCTGTTTTCAGTTTTCCTTTTTATGGGTTCGATGAAGATGCATTCGAAGAAATCGCTTGCCTGCCTCCAGTAGTTTGCTGTTTTGTAAACTGTAGTGCGATCTTGGAGTTGGTATATTTAGTTAGGGGGGAGTCACAGCTCCCCATGTTAGGGGGTGTGGGGGCGAAGCCCCTCACTTTGTTTTGTGTGTAGTGATATATATATATTTTTTGGGCAAGTGATTTCTTTCCCAGGGAAAGAAATCGCTCATATGTAGTTTCGCTGTTTTCAGTTTTCCTTTTTATGGGTTCGATGAAGATGCATTCGAAGTAATGCATCTTCGACGTTGTGATATAGACCCACTTTTGACATATCTAGGAAGGTAACAGAGGCTAGTTGTTTTTTGTTTTTGAGTTGATTTATGGTATTAGTAAAGCTAATTAGAGCTGTACTGGTGCTATGCCTAGGTCGAAAGCCATGTTGTGTATTAGATAGATTATTTGACAGAAAGTGGTCTAAGATTTGTGTATACATTTTTCTAAGATTTTGGCAAGTGGTGACAAAATGGCTATGGGTCTGTAGTTGGGTACATCAGTAGAGGGACCGCCTTTATGTAAGGGTATGATGTGAGATATTTTCCAGGCGAGTGAACATACTGTTCAGAGATAGAATGGTTAATTAAAATAGATATAGGGTAAGATATAGATATATGGAAGTAGCAGCTAGTTGCAGAAAGTCACCAGGTAGCTGGACTGCAGCTAGTGTGTGAGGTTTTAGTTTAGAAAGTAGATTTTTAACATAACTTGTTTGGAGAGGTTTGAGATAGAGGAGGGTAGAATTGTTGTTGGAGGTTTTAGGTATGGACAGAGACATATTAGGGGTTCTGTTTACTAGAGAGGTTACTGAGTTACTAAAATGGGAGTTAAATTGAATGGCTATGCAATTATTTGGGTTGGTCAGAGTTGGGACTGGGGTAGTGGGTTTTCCTGGATTGAGAAGGAAGTTGATTGTTTGCCAGAATCTTTTGGGATTTTTCTGGAATTTTAGCTGACTTGTTTGGAAGTAGTTTTTATTTTTGTCTTGTTTAATTAGTTTTTGGTTTGATTTTGAAGTTGTTGGTAGGTAATGAGATTTGGTTTACTTCTATTAATCTGAAAGAGATACCAGGCTCTGTCCCCTTGTTATAGTAGAAAAAGTGTGTCTTTTGACAACCAGGGAAGCTGTTTGGATTTGGTACGAGTTTTTCTAATTGGGGCTAGATCATTAAGTATTTGTAGGAAAGCACTATTGAAGTACTATACTGCACAGTCCAATTGAAAAGGTTTTAAATAAGGTAGGAGAAAAGTGTTTTTATTGCAAATGTAGTGAAATGAAATGTTACAGGAATTGTGTGTATGTTTTCTAATCAAGTAGATAGGGAAGTGATTGCTTAGTGTGTTAGGGTAATACCCAGTATCATAGCTAATATTGGATTTGTTTGTTAAAATCCAGTCAAGAATGGATTGTTTGTTGTGTTTGTCTATGCATGTGGGGTGGTTAATTTTTTGACAGAAATTGTACAGGTTTATAAAGTTAGCAGGAGGGTTAGAAGGTAGTCCAGTCAAGGTTAAAATCTCAAAGTATAATAGCTTCATGGCTGAAGTTGGGAGAGGTGCATTCAAGGATGTTTTTAATATTTTGGAGGTTATTCGCAGGGGGCAGGTAGATCGCTATAAAGATGATGTACTTGTGATTATTCATATCTAGGCCTGCTATTGAAACTTCTGAGGCAGGGATATCAGGTGGAGTAGATCTCGGGTGGACTCAAGGAAGGATATTCCTGAGCACCATTGAGCCAAATTATGCTCTTCCTCTGGAGACCAGATCTAATTTGTAATTAGTAATAAAGGTATGTGGGGTAGCCTAAGTTGCCGTTCCACAAATATCATCCACAGAAGCACTAGAATGAAAGACTGGTGAAGAATTCACAGCTGTAGTAAAATGTGCGCTAACAGTTTTTTGCAATTCAACTCCCTTTTTATTATAGATGAAAGTTATACAGCCTTTGAGCCATGCTTGCTCACTGGTTTACCAAGTTTTGTACTTGAGAAGGAAGTAAACAATTGGTCAGATTTGCTGATTAAGTAGGGTGGTTTAAAATCCTCCTTGTAGAAGTTATAGCCACTAAAAGCTAAGTCTTTCAGGACAAAAACTTTAAATCACAATCAGCTGCTGGCTTGAAGGGAGGTTGAACAATAGCTTGCAACAGCAAGGTTAGCTCCCACAGTGGAGTAGGGTCTTTAAAAAGAGGTCTTAGCAAGAGGGGCCCTTTTAAAAAGGCCTTGCAAAGCTTATGAGAAACCAGAGAGGATTCTTTAAAACCATTATGAAAACTGGAAATAGCTGCTAGCTGAATTTTAATGGTAGAAGAAGAAGCTCCTGTATTGAAAAGTGAAGCTAAACATTCTAGAATGTTATTAATAGGTGCTGAAAAGGGTCAGTATTTTCGTCACAAGCCCACAATGTAAAGCTTTTCTATTTACTAGTCTAAAGTTTATGGGTGGATAGTTAATGACAGGCTAGAAGAATATGATGGACCAGGAAAGAGAGCATAGGTGTTCTATTAATGGAACTGGAGAAACCAAGATGTCAGCTTGAGGTTCAGGTTATTTGGTTAGACTAATCCCTCTGGATGGGACTGTAGCTCTGGTGCCAGGTCCAGAATCCAAAGCTGATAAACCAGATAAGGCCAAAGAAAGGAGAACCATGTCTGTTGAGGCCAATAGGGTACAATGAGGATCATTTTGTTCTTCAGCCTGATTGCTTTCTGTAGATATTTTGGGATCAGGGGAATCAGGGGAAAGCCATAAGGAAGTCCAGAGGGTCAAGTGTGTAGAACAGCATCCCCTAGTGACTCCCCTTTATGGGGGATCAGGGCAAAATAGTTGCTGCACTTATTGTTTTGGGGAGAAGCAAATAGGTTGCAGCAAGGCTGACCCCACTGATGGGAAATCCTTTTTGTCACCTTTGTAGTGAGAGACTACTAGTGAGGCAGGAGAATACACCTGCTTAGTGTGTTTGCTATCACATTGGAGCTCCCTGGAATGTGCATTTTAATGTATGCAACCATGAGCTTATGAACATATGTGCCTATGCACCTATGCACCTACAAATCTATGAACATATGTACCTATGAGTGTTTTAACCTTCAACTCTCTTTTTATTATAGATGAAAGTTATATATTCTCTGAGCCATCTAGCCAATGTCACCTTGCTCACTGGTTTACTAAGTTTTTTATTTGAGAAGGAAATAAGCAATTGATAAGATTTCCTGATATCCTTAGTTCTTTGCAAATAAAACTACAGTTGCCTGTGAACATCTAACAAATGTAAGCAATATTCACTTTTGTTGGTGAAGTTGGGAAAGTACACGAGCAAATTAGTGGTCTGGTTGATATTGGCCTAAGAGACTAGGTAGAAAGGAAAGGTTATTTCTTGAAGAAACCCCACTGAAGGAAAATGTTGTCACCTTTGTACTGAGAGACCACTCGTGAGCAGGCAAATACACCTGCTTACTCTGTATGCTAGCACACTGGAACTCCCTGGAATCTGCGTTGCTATCAGAAAGCAGTTGGAAGAGACTACCCACTGCCATGCTCTGAGAGATTCTCGGCAAAGGGGGTAGGATTTGGTTCCTCCCTGTATGTTGATGTACCAAACCACTGAAATATTGTCTGTTTGACTCTCAATTGTCCCTAAAGGAAGAGCAGTTTGAAAGGCTTGCAATGCTAATAGCACTGCTCTCAGTTCCAGGACATTGATATGCAAGTTAGCCTCTATGGGGGATCAAATGCCTTGGACAATCTTGCCCAGATAATGTCCCTTCACCTTATCTGGGAGAGGTCTGTGATCAGTATGGCCTTGGGTTGTGAATGAACAAAGGGGCAAACTAGAAGCACTTCTTTGGAGTGTATCCACCATGCTAGATCTCTTTTGCAAAAATTTGTGATTGAAATCAAGTCTGACATGGGTTGGCACAGTATCGACCATTTAGTTGCAAGCAGTCATTTTAATATTCTCATGTGATATGTTGCCAAAAGAACTAGAGTAATAGTAGCTGCCATGGACACCAGGGCTTGCACAATTAGACATGCAGTTACCTTCCTGCTGTTGATTATTTTCTGGACCTGCACTTTGATTTTCTCTAATCTCACTGGAGGAAGGGAGACTATGGAAGTCCTCCTCTTTAGTATCTCTCCTATGAACTCTAAGATTTGAGTAGGAGTCAGTTGTGATTTTTCAAAATTTATAGATATCCTAAATAAGAACAAGTCTGAAGGACATTATCTCTTGTATCTATTAACTGATGCCTGGTCAGAGTGGTAATGAGCCAGTTGTCTAAATATGGAAACACTCAGAATCCCTGCAGTATCAAGTGAGCTACTACTACTGCCATACATTTGGTGAGCACCCTGGGGGCTGTTATGAGGCCAAAGGGCCAAATTCTGAACTGATAATGACTGGTTCTTAGCCAAAAGCGAGGAAAACTTCTGGATTGTTTTGTCTATTTTGATATGGTAATATGCATCCTGAAGATCTATTAAGCATATCCAGCCATCCTTTTCCAAAAATGGAAGAATGGGCTGTACTGTGACCATCCAAAATTTGGTTTGCCAAACGAACTTGTTCACCGCACTTAGATCCAAAATTGATCTCCAGTCCCTGTCTTTTTTGGCACTAAAAAGAATCTTGAGAAAGTTCTGGAGTCTGTCTGGACTGGTGGGACTTCTTGGATGACTCTTTTTTTCTAGCAGCTTTTGTATTTGAAAAACTGCATGTTGCCTCTATTTGGGTGGAATATCAGGGATTTTCCTGCATACAGGAGGAAGATGGGAAAAGGGTATGGTATAACCTCTGGAAATGATCCTGTGCACCCAAGTATCTGAAGATATTTGTACCCAGGCTTTGAAGTGCAGAGATAGACATCCCAGACTGCCTCCAAAGAAAGACAATTGGGCCACCTTTCAGGAGCACTGAAAGGGTTTGCCAGAGAACAAATCTCTGAAACCCTGGTTCTGCAGGCCACCTCTGCCACTTGGAAGGTGCCTTCCATTAAAGTCCCCCCCTCTGCCCTTGGGGGAACTCCCTCCATGTGTGTCCTGAAAAGGCCATTGGGACTTTTTGAGTCACATTTTCCCACTGCTTCTCTGATTTCTAGAGAATGGTCACCGAGGAGTGAAAAAATGTACGCCCATAACAGAAAGGGGCTATCCATCTTTCTCACACCTGCATAATGTGTCTTTAACATTTAGGCCAAATGAGGAATATCCATCAAAGGGTGCATTGAATAATGAAGACTTTTATGGCTCTGCAAAATCACACAGTTGCATCCAGGTGTGTCCTAATGTGTCTCCTAATGGCAACAACTGAACCCGCCACTCAGGTTATCCCTTCGGCTGCATGAACAATGAGTCACATGGACAAGTTTGATACAGACTATAAGGTAGCCAACTGAGAAGCAACTCTTTCTTAGACCTCCTCAGAGATGGCTCCTGACAGGGTATCTTATTACTCCTTGATTAGATCCATTTGCTGTCTGGTAAAGTGCACAAAAAAGTTCAAGGACCTCAGTGCAAAGGTCAGTGATGCATAGACTCATTTCCCAAACCTATCCATTGACCAAGACTCTCTCTGTTAGGTGGATAGATAGAGAAACTCTCTTCAGCTAGTTCCTTTTTAGTTGTAGCCCCTATGACCATGACATCAACAGCTAAACTCTTAGACCAAAACTACTTACAGGTATCTTCTGGGGTCGTTATAATTTTGTCAGGTCTCCTGGGGATAGGCTCAATGCTGTCAGGGGCATTCTGTACCCACTGAGAGATCAACTTGATGAGCTCATCCACAGGAGGAGTCACCCAAGAGGTAGATGGGTGCCAAAAGCCTGAAGGTACACTGACTTCTCAGAAAAAAGATTTTAGGGCTTCCAATCACCCCTTTTTTCAGAATCTCAAGATGTCTCTGAAGGAGACATCATCTGGAAGTGACCTTGGAGATCCTTCCCCTTCATTGAAATTGGTGTCTTCGGTGATTGATTCCAGTGGGGAATCCATGTGCTTCCTCTTGCACTTTTTATTCTTAGGTGCCTCCTCACTGGAATGATCTGAGGAGGTATCAGAAGAAGAAGGAATTCCTTTTTGGAAATCCTGAGGTTTCAGCACCTGCTAACCTAATGGAGGCAGAGGTTGAATATCCAGATGGGAGGAAGGGAAGGATATCTGATCTATGGTGGAAGGGGCCAGCTGACTGACTGCTGTAGTCAAGGCTCTCTCCATAGCCTCAGAAGCTGGAACACCTGAAGAGGGAAGGGGGCCCAGAGCTGGGAAAGAGTGCCTCAAAGTCGTGGTCACTCCCCGCTCTGAGGAGAAACCCCCAAGACTGAAGCCAGAGCCGAACTGATGCAAGCCAAAGCCCCAAGGTGCAGAGAAGGCTCAGACAAAATAGGGTGGACTCTGGCACCTCAGATCTGACAAGGCAGGTATGGCTCTGAGAGGTCTCTGGTTCTGACTGAATTGAAGAACTCAGAGCAAGACACAGTTCCATAGATAAGGATATTTTTGGTTCTGATACAGCTGGAACTGGGCAGCTCAAAGCTGAGGGCTGAGAAGCTTGAGTAGAAGTCTGAGGAGGAAGTGTCAAGTGGTGTATGAGATCCTAGACCCATAGTGGTCAGAACTGAAGTGAATCCTGTCAATTGTCTCACCCACAGAAACGTATTCACCAGTCTGTCCATATCATCCTTGGTCAGGCTTTTAGTGGAACGGAGGGAAATTATGAAGGGTGATTTTGACCTTTCCAGGAAGGGTAAAGGTAGCCTTTCTGGAAAGGGGTAAAAGCAAGGAGAATAGGATGTCCTAGGTAGAGTAATCATGGTGAAATCCTCAAGTTGTTTGCTTGCAGCTTGTGCGGTCGGCACCCAAGGGAGATTCCTGCACCAATATCTTTGGCGTCAATGAAACAGTAGCTTTGCGCACTGTAATCTCTGGTGTCAAAGACTTTTTTTGATCCATTTAACTTGGCTCCATGGACTCCTTTGGAACTGAGGACTGAGGTAAAATGTTTGCCAGTTCCATTGGAATTTGAGAAACAGATGACTTAGGCTTTTTTGAAGTCTGCACAGAAGGCAATGTAAACACCAATAAACTCATCTCTTTTGCCTTTTCCATAGTTCTGGTGAAGGGAGAAGACACATTATTTATTTATTTATTGACATTTGTTGAATGGGAAAGTCCACTGGGCCAGAAACCCATTTTTAGTGCAGGCCTGGTGAGAAAAGCTCCACAGTATTCAAATATTCCACAGAAAATACAAAGTTAATACAGAAATGTATATGCATTAACATAGGACAGGGGTGTTGGTACAATGTGAATTTTGAAGTACATAGATATTGTCATACCATAAAGATACAAAGTAAATACTTTTCCATTCAGTGAATACAGTCATAAATATAAATTCAGATTGTTATAGGTAAGAAAATGAGTAATACTGAAGAGGAAAGAGTTAATATAACAAAGGTTTAAAAGTAAGATCTGAGTAGTTAGATGTATAGGATTAAGAAGGCTTGCACTGTATTTCACAGGTGCAGGTAGGATTATTTAGATAGTGGGTTTTTAGTGCAGCTTTAAAGGCTTTTAGAGAATTTAGATGAGTAATGTAAGAAGGGAGGGCATTCCATAGTTTGGCAATTTTATAGGAATATAGGCATTGTCCAGCTCTTTTTGTGGGCTTGGTTACATTTAAAAGTTGCTTATTTCTAGACCAGAGGGTTCTAGTTGGGGTGTATGTGTATAAGATAGATTGGAGTGCATGGCAGTTATTAACTTTAAATATTAGCTTGTGGGTGAGAGTTAATTGAGTGTAATAGAGACAGTGGTGAAATTCAAGCCAAGACAAGTTTGTAATTGCAGTGGTGTGAATGTTTGGGCATGCTGGAGGCAAATTTTGCTATCTTATAGTAACAGGGTTGCAGTTTATTACTGAAAGATGTATGGAGGTTTGTGAAAAATGGGACTTCCATAGAGGAGGGAGGGGATAAGTAGAGTGCTTGCTAGCTTTATTTTTATCTATGTAGAGTTTGTGTTGGTAGAGTTTACCAAGTTTAAAGTGTTTCGTTTTATTGTATTGAGAATGTGCTGGTTGAAAGAGAGTTTGTCACCAATAGTGATTCATAGAACTTTTGAAGTTTTCACCTGTTCAATTTCTGTGAAAAAATCTTGAATTCTGCAGCCAGAGGTTTTGATGAAAATAGTAATTTAGTTTTTTGATGTTCAACATTAATTGAGCATCATTTAGCTAGGTTTCTATGGATGTGAATGTATCTTGTGTGATTTTTGGAGGTTAGAGAAATTGTTGGAGGAGGAGATGATAGTTGAATCGTCAGCATATTGGATGAGTGTGCTTTGTTGGGAGGCTTTATTAAGATCATTAATGAATATGTTAAAAAGTGGGGGTCCAAAAATGGATCCTTATTGGACTTTTGTATTATTGACCAGATACTCTGGTTGTTGGTTTTGTCATCTAACAGATTGTTGTCTATTATTTAGGTAGGTGGAAAACCAAGTTAATACACTTAGGGAGCATCCTAATTTTTCTAATTGTTGTAATAACTTAGGGCATGATATTGTGTAGAAAGCTTTTTATAGGTCTAATAGGAATACTGAAGTTGATAGGCCAGCATCAAGAGCTTTATTCACAGTATCAATGAAGGAGAGTAAAGCTGTGGTTGTGCTATGGCCAGGATGGAATCCATGTTGAGTGGGAGCTAGGAGGTTATTGTTAGTGAGGTGATTTAGTAGTTGGGTTTGCATGCAGTTTTCTAAGATTTTTGATAGCAGGGAGAATATGGACATTGGCCAGTAATTTCATAGATTATGTGTATTACCACCTTTGTGTAAAGGAGTTCTAATAGACTTTTTCCATAGTTGGGGGACATAAGATTCAGAAACTGAACGATTAATAAGAATACTTACAGGGTAAACTATTGCTTGGGCTGCAAGTTGTAATTATTATGGTGGTAAATTATCAGTGGAGAGTGAGCAGGGTTTTAGTTTGATTAGCAATTTAAGAATTAGGGATGTAGGTACTGTTTGTAGTGAGAAAGAGGGGGCAGATGGGATACTGTCAGAGGTAACTATGGTGAGTATAGAGGTAGATATGGGGTCTATTTTTGTGCTATTTTGGGAGTTAGCACTGCTTTTGTAGATGAATTCTTGATTAGTTTTTGTATGGTATCAATGAAATGGGTGTTAAACATTTGAGCAATCTGGTGAGGATCTTTGTTCGGAGAGGGTGATGGATTTTGAATGTTTCCTGGATTAAGTAGGGAGGATACAGATTTCCAGAATTTTTTTTGATTATTTTTTTGAGTGAATAGTTGTGTGGAGAAATATTTTTTTTTATCTTTCCTGACTATTTTTTTTTTTTTTTTTTTTTTTTGCTGTATTACAAAGTTCTTTTTAATTTTGTTCATTTGCTTGAGTTCTACATTTTTGCCATTCTTTCCCGGCTCTGTCTCTAAAGAGGAGATTCTGTTTAGTTTGTTTTGCTAGCCAGGGGGCATGCAGTCATCAGTTTTGCTTTTAAATGTCTGTGATCCAGATATGGTCTCATTGAAAGCAGATGGAAGAAGCCCTTTAAGGATTAACTTGTTCTTCCTATCCACTAAGGCCCTATGACCATACTACGTTTTCCTTCTACACAGGGTACCTGGGACTCCTCCATGTGTTTCCCCTAGGATTAGCAGCAAGTGACTCTAGCTCTACTAGACAAGTGTAACTTATATACAGATTCGACCAGCAATCCTTCCTTAACTTCAGCATGTTTCCTGCCTGAAGACTCTTTATCTGCCTTCTATCATACTCATCCTAGCATATATCCTATGTTCAGCAGTGGCATGAATATCTTCTCCTCCACCCCCCCAGTATTCAGCATTGGTTTAGCAGACACAGTATTACACAAGCCATCCCGTACCCCAAAACCATTAGTTTATACACATTCTTTTCAGTTGTAGACTTGTTACAAGCCACATGCATTTGTATGATGGTGACCTGGTCAGTCCAAAATTCTAAAGTTAAATGTCTGTGAAATGAAGACCCAGCTGGACAGCTTAGAATTACTATCTCTCTTCATTTTCTTTGTGAATCCCTCTGCTAGATATACGTGTACTATATTGTACATAACCCCCCCCCCCATAAATGATTTCCCTGATCTGCTGGTTTGCTTCTTTATACTTTGTTCTTCAGCTGTAGCTCTATTGTTCTGTAACATAATTCTTGGTCTGGAAATTGGTGGATGATACACTGTGTTACTGAGTAAATTGCTAAATGTGTACTTTCTTCTGTAAAGTAACATATGTTTGCATTCTTTTCTTTTATTCCTTTGCCTCAATAGTGTAGGCCATGCCAGAAAACAATCCTTGAACCAGGACACTAACCCAATTAGCAAATGATAGATAAATAACTCTATTCATAGAACCACTGAAGAGGTATGTGGCCTCTAACTTAGGTGTAGAAAGAGCCTATTTATAAATCATGATTCCCTTTCTATCTCTGGATATCTACATTCCACTTTACTAGTTTTCTACATGAACATATTAAGTGTGCATTGCCCCTATGTTTTGCGCCAGTGCTGCTGAAATGCCCCCTTCAGAGCCAAGGCATCAATAAATAATGTAAACTTTTAGCAAAGTAAGATACTAATAAAATGAATACAGAGTACAGTATTTCTTTCAACTTCCAGAATACCTGGTCTGTAATCTCTCTCCATTTGAGGTATGACAAGACCTTACCATTTTTAAGTCATTTTAGGGGGTATGTTATCATGGCAAAGTTAGGATGAACTTGAAGAAGTAATTAGCCAGCCATAACAAAGACCTTACCTATTTTTGGTAAGACCATTTTTGTAATTTTATTCCCTTTTCTTCATATGATTTTAATATTTATTTTCCTATCATGAAGTATAAGTAGCAGGATTCAGCCATGCCCAACATAAATGTTGTGAGTTTGGCTGTTCACCTTGCTTAACATGAAGAGTTTTGAATATCTTAGTTGTTGGAGAGATGACTCTTCCAGTCCACCAAGAAAACAACTATGTCATCAAGATAAGCTACACCATGCCTACTATGATGTCATAGCTCCAGTACACAAGCATTTGAAACATTGCTTGGTAACCTAAAAGGACAAATTATTTGATCTTATAGTGGAAAATTCATATTTTGTGGCAAATGCTATTTTTCCTAGGTCTCTGGAGTTAATGGGATTTGCAATCATTTTAAGTCAAATCTGGGGATAACAGAAACCTAGCTTTTCCAGTTTTTAAGTAGTCTATCTGCTCTAGGCATGGGAAGGAAAGAGATTTGGAAATACTGTTCATTTTTCTGACGTCATTGCAAAATCTTATAGTCCCTTCAGGTTTATGAACTAGTACAATGGGGCTATTTCAGTTGCTGTGGCTTGGGCATTTTTTAGTATTTTCCCCTTAAATTATTGATATTGGGACTCTGATATCTGATATAATTTAAAATTTAGCTTTTCAAAATGGATGGTCTGCAAGATGTGATCAGTTTTGTTAGTTCTGCTAAACAATTCTAAATATAGGTCACTGTTTCAGAATACAAATTTGTTAGCTTCCTGTCAACCACTGAAAATGCCTCACCTACCTTAACCTCAGCATATACTATGGAGGCTTTAAGCACAGTTTTGGGTGGCGCAGTGGCACCACAGGTGGTCTTGTTACCTCACAGCAAGAAGTCCTCTGATTCAGTTCTTAGCTTGGGTGCCTTTTGTGTAGAGTCTGCATGGTCTGCCCATGTTCACATGGGTTTCCACTGAGTGCTCCAGTTTTCTCCCACATTTCAAAGATATGCAGTAGGTGGATTGAACACCAACTGTCACTACAGAAGTGACACCCTGAACCTATATGCAAAAATGGGAAAAAGGGATTGTGGATGGATAGATGGAGGGATAGAGGGATGGATGGATGGATGGATGGATGGATGGATGGATGGATGGATGGATGGAAGGATGGATGGATGGATGGAGGGATGAATGGATGGATGTTGTGGAGGCTTTAAGCTGTGTGACTACAATCTTTCTAGCATATAAATTAACCTCTTCATCCTCTTCTTCTATCAGCATACATTGCTCTGACTCTGTTTTTGATTATGATTCTTTTCGCATCAAACTATGATTTCCTCTCTGTATAAATACATATATATGTTGAGTTTTTTAGTCACTCTGTATATAATGTCATTTTTTTCTGTTGCCTTTATACCCCCAAGCCAACTATGATATTCACATCTGTATATAAATCTGTATATATTGCATTCTGTCATTCACTTTGTATATGTCATATATCAATTGTGTTTTCCCCAGGCTGAGACAGAAATAGGTCAAATGGGATCATTGCTTTGCCATGATTAACAAATTCAAAATAAAATAAAATAAATAGATTGACAAGAGAAACTTCAGTTTGTTTCTAAGGCATTAAAACATGTATGTGATATAACTGTTCTGGTTTACTGTTACCAGTTTATCTCACTTTGTAATTCACTTCCCCTTCTCTCTCTCTCTCTGTCTCTATAAAAAGGCCTTGCCACTTTGTGAGAAACTTGTTTTCTGCAGTGGGCAGTAACACACATTTTTCCTCTGCCTACTGTGAGCTCTGTAAGTTGAGAATTTCATTTATAAGTTTTCTGTTGGGTTTTCTGTGCTCTTTCCACATACTCCCTGACTATGGGAATTATGGTTCTTAGCCTGTCCTGCAGTTCTTGGAAATGTCCTGCCACATTTTTGAAAGGAGTGTTGTCCTCCTTCCAAGTTGTTTTGCTATCTCTAGCATGCCTTGGAAGTGTCTTCCATGTAATAGTTCAAAATGAACTGGTTACCACTACTGTTGTGCTTACACACATATTGAGTTTAACAATTGTTATATTTTCTTGATCTAAGAGTCCTTGTAATTATCTTCCTTCCACAATTGTATTGTAATTGGCAAACTTAGTATAAGCTTAATGTGAAAAAGCCAGTTCCACAGTTTTGCTACCTAACAAATCAGCATTGTTACAAATTATGCTATATCAGGTGTTCACCTAACAACAGCTTGATAAATGTTAACAGGTTTTGCAAATATAGCATTACTAGCATTGATTGGACAATACTTGGTTAAATGTCCCTTTCCAGATAACTAAACTGATAATTTCAACCAACAATACATGAACTAGATACATATCTTAGTAAAAATGTAGATTACTCTTTCAGGCATGCAATTCTGTCTTAAAGTGTTAACAATTTCTGCACTGAAACAACAACCTGTTCAAAAGATTTAGGCTGACACTAATACACACTTTCTTAAATTACTAGAGATGGTTTATTTAAAATATATAGGCAATTAAGTTTTTTTAAATGTTGTTTACACTATTTACACTGGGTTCCAACCACAATATAAGTACATGCATTAAATGTGCCATTTCTGACCTTGCCAGTTTGTCTATAATGAAAGTCCATTTGTGGAGTCTTCATGCCTGGGTTTCAGATAAAATACCAACCATAAATAGAATGTATTTCTTTAGTCTTGATAATTGTATACATCAATGTCCACCAAGTCCATGTAACCCTTCAATAATTCACCTTTCAGAAGAGATGGCATCACTCTGGACTACTCAAAGTGGGGATACTTCTCCCTGTTTGTGTACCTCAAATGCTGTCAAAAAGGACTCCACTTAATAATCTCAACTCTTCTTCATAGAGTTACCAGTCCTTGAATTTACTGGCCCATTGTTGATAAGGTCATCATAGCTGTTTCCAAATGTTGCTGCAAGGTAACCAAATGGTTGCCAGTAATAACCATCCTTTCATTTAAGGCTGCACAAGCTTCAGCAAGGGTTTGATTAGTAGCTGCAGTAGCAGCTGGACTGTTTTCTGCCAATTTGTTCAGGTGTTGTGTTAGCATTCACCAAGGCTTGAATTATTTCATCGACTTTGGAGCTGGACATAGTACCTGCAATCCATATAACATCTCTTTCATTCACAAATTACTTTATAAAGGTATACAGGTACTGCTGTCACACTGAGAAGAATTGTGATGAATCTTTTCTCTTTTCAGTCAATCAGGACATGCCCCCTCTCCTCAAAGGACTTCCTATATTTCTCCAATAGTGCAATATCTGTATTTTTAGGTGATTATCCATAGCAGGAATCAAAACATTGCCAAAGCTCTACACCACATTGTCATATTCCTTGCTTTGTTTTCATGCAGGCAATGCATAACAATTATATAGTTCAATAGAAAACAAAACTTTACAGCTAACAAATGAAACACATACAGGAAACATGTTCACTGCCAAACCATATGCCAGTAATTAGCTTTTTCAAGTGAGATTTATAAGAGAAAAAAAGTATTACCAGGTAGGCATCCAATTTCTTGACTAGATCTATGCTAGCATATTGTAAAAAATATCAGCAACTTATAGAATCCTTCTGACTTCCCTGTACAAGCTGGATAAATACATTTCAGATAGGCTGGAGTTCGTTCCTCAGGTAAAGAGTCTTCTCTTCCATCCTTTCAGGCTGTCTTCTGTTTCTGTATAAAGTACCTGAAATTTCTTTCAGATTTTCTACTACAAAAGTTTGCTCTGGGTTTAGGAGTCCATTGATCCAATGCCTGATATAGAAGTACAATGTGAGTATATTGCTATGGCCATTGTGGGGGCCATTTGTGAAATTTAGCAATGGGTATCAATAAATATTGATAATAATAGACTGCTATAAATTCTCCAGAAGCTGTACAATTATACAATGCTAATGTTAAGTGTAGAACAGAGTGTGTATATGTACCTTTAAGAAGCATTTCCAGATGTAGACACGTGCATATAAATAGTGAGCACATGCAGCAGCAGCAGTGCCATTTTGCGAGAACATCCAGGGTGTTAACATGTATGACTGTTAACCACAAACTCAAGCCCGGCAGTTTAAATCCACTTATAAAACTATAAAGAAAACCGCCAACTCCAGGAAACACCAGCCAATACTTTATTGTTAAACACAGATTGAACAGATTGAGCGCTTTCTTCCCTTCCAAAGGGATTTCATCAGAATCAGTTTGTGTTTAACAATAAAGTATCAGTGGGTGTTTCCTGGAGTTGGCGGTTTTCTTTATAGTTTTAACATGTATGACTGTAGTAGTCAGTCTGTTTATAAGTTTATTTAAGTTACAAAGCCTCATTCCTGATGTGTTTGTGAGTAATAAAGCTGCTTGAACTGAACCCACGAATGTTCATCTGTCTTATCCTGATCAGATGAGCAACATGGTGTCAGAACCGGGATTAAGAGAGCAACTTCAAGCCATGACATGCAGAGTTGAAGCTGAAGGCAGATTGAGCTGGTTGAGTGAAATGGAGCTCAGACAAACAAAAAGGGCTAGAAATGAACTTAAGGTAACCAAAATTTGCACAAAAGATTTATTTTGCAAAATAAATGAAACAGAACATTTGCAAGGCAGAAAAAGCATTATTAATCAAATGAGTAGCACAAAACATATTATTAATCAAACAAAAGGCACAAAACACATTATTAATTAAACAAAATGTTAAAAACCATGATACTTGATACAAATATCAGAAATATTCATGTGGGTTTCAGAATTACCTTTGGTTTGCATGACAAGCATGTTTAAAGTAAAACAGGCACAAGAAAAGTATAATGAGCATGATAAGAGATTAAATGGGCATAACGAGCACAATAAAAGGGCAAAATAAGCTTAAAGAGCAAGGCGTTTTTAGTAAAAGACCATGTTTGGGGGCAAACTACTATTTTGCATTGGCCGAAGCCATTCAAACAGAAGTAGACTTGTTCAAAGTATCTCAGAGTGTGCAAAGTGTTTGCAGGGTGTGTGCTTTATTATGGTGCAATTATTTCAAAGAGTTTGCTGTGTGCAAAGTACAGTTATATTGCAAAATACAGCCATTTTGAAAAAAGTTTATTGTGCTGTGTGCATCTATTTGCAGAGTGCCGCCATTTCAAAGTGTTTCTTACACTGTGCAGAGTTATTTCGCAAATTACAGCCATTTAGAAAGGTTCTTGTGCTGTGTACAGTTCATTTTCAAAGTGTATTCAAGGGTTTCTTAATCTGGGCTTCTTCTTCTGATGTGTATAGTTTATTCACAAAGACCAATCATTTCAAATTATTTTTTACACTGATAAGGAGTGATTTCACAAACTAAAGTGATTTTAAAGTGTTCTTGTGCTACAAAGACTTATTTGGCAAAGTGCAATTGTTTCAGAGTCTGTTGTGCTATTGGGCATAATTACAAGTTCTGGCATAAAGTTCTGGCATATATTTATGTGTGTGTAGGTTCGTACATAATTCCAAGCACCTTCACTACTGTGTGTTGATATGGCAGAGGCATTTTGCAGTCCCAGTTCACTTGTGTTTGATTATAATTTTGCAGATAATTGGAGAGTATTTGAGCAGGATTACAATATTTTCATACAAGCAGCGTATTCTTTTTTTTTCTCAAAAATGTTTCATTTTTCAAATACAGTTGAATAAATTCCATAGTATTTGTATATAACATATTAAATAACTATGTACACTATTTACATCAGCCTGAAATTGTAACAGAGTTCAATATATACAATTACCTTATAGGTATAACAATCCAGTTATCAGAGTGTATCTTTTCAGTTATTGTAAATTGCCAATTAATAATAAGACTTTTTTTCCATGGATTGTTAATAAATTGCTTAGGATGAATCCTTAATTCTTTAATTTTAATTTCCAGCAATGCTGTGGTCTTCAGTAGGCTGTAGAAGTCTTCCAAAGACGGCATTGTGTTTGTATTCCATCTTCTTGTTATACACTTCCTTGAGATTGCAAGTATTGTCTAACCTAGTAAGCAGCTTATTCTGACAAAGATGCATGTACAAGGGCATTCATTTTGCTTAACTTTGCTGAATCAGAGGCGATTGAAAGAGAGCATTCATTTGTGCATGCAGCAGCTGAATATGCAGGATAGGGGGAACCACCATATTGTGGTACCGGCTGAATCAAGAGAGGACCCTGATTGCGTGAAATGTAAATTTAGAGAAATGTGCAACCCCCAGACAAATGTTACATTAAAGAGGCACTTATTTTATACAAGAGAACAGAAGTCAGGTGAAACTATTTGCAGCTTATATCACTGACTTGAGAAATAAGGCTAAAACGTGCAGATTTGGTGACTCAAAACATGAGTTAATAAAGGACAGGCTTGTGTGTGGTGTCAATAATGCTACAGTGAGAAAGATTCTGCTTTGTGACAGTGACTTAATGTTACGCAAAGCCATAGAGATTTGTCAAATCCGTGATCTCACAGAAAGACACACACGTATGCTTGCAAGTAATAAGAGCATGGTTTTAGCAACCTTTAGAGCAAGTGTAGGCAGCATGCAGCACGTGGTAAGTATAAATAGCCTAAGCACATAGCAGCTGCAACCCCTGCTGGTCTTCCCAGAAGGAGCCATAACTTTTTAGCAAGTTCCAAGACTAGCTCAGCAAAAAAGACATGCTCAGTGCAGTACAAGGGTGAGTCAGCAAAACCCAAGTCAACTCTTATTGTTAACTGTCATAATTGTGGAGCCAATCATGAGTCTAAAAGAGAGAAGTGCTTAGCATTTCATCAGCAATGCCACAAGTATAAAAAATGGAACCACTTTCAAAAGTTTTGTAAATCAGGCAAACCTCATTCAGTTATTAAGAAAGGCCACTCAAAAAACAAGCTGATCATATAGAAATCTGCAACTCTACTTTCTATGTAGATGGTGTATCAGTGGCGATGAAAAGGTTAATGCAGTAGATTTATTGGCAAGGAATAAAGTATTTTGTACTGTTCTGTTCAATGGTAAACCCACAGAGCTCAAAGTGGACACTGGTTTAAAGTGTAATGTGATATCAGCAGAAACATTTGCTAAAGTAAGAGATGGTGAGCAACTTAATTTGGCTAACTATACAAAGCTTGTTGCTTATGGAGGTGAAGTGATTCAAACTGAAGGCTCAGTAGTGCTTTCATACTATTCAGCTGAAAACAGTTAAAGCTTGCATTTTATGTAGTCCAAAGACCTGTGCAGTCATTAGTAGGTCTCAGAGACAGTTTAAGAATGAAACTGCTCTATTTTACCAAAGAAGTACATCATGTTAGCACATGTCCCAGTTCAGCTTTACTGATGCTATTTTCTCAGAGTATGCTGATGTTTTTGACAACAAGCTTGCAAACTTCCAGTTGTGTACTCCATGAATGTAGACCCAAAGGTCAGTCCAGTGATCAAACCAACAAGGAGAGTTCCAATAGTTATGCAGGAGAAAGTCAAGTTCCAGTTAGACAAAATGATGCAACAATGTGTGATTTGTCCAGTCACATAACCAACTGAGTGGGTGTCTTCCATGGTAGCTGCTCACAAGAAAAAAATCAGATGAAATCAGAATATGCATTGACCCAAGAGACTTGAACAAGGCATTAAAGAGACCTCATCATCCTAGGTATACAGTCAAGGAGATTGCTGCCCTCATGCCAAACGCCATTGTTTTCTCTTAGATGCAAAGAGTTAATTTGGGCAAGTAATGCTTGATAGCAAATCCTCACTACTGACTACATTCAGTACCCCATTTGGCAGATACAGATTCCTCGGGATGCCTTTTGGAATAAATTCTGCCAGTGAAGTCTTTCAGCATGCAAGGAAGTAAATGTTTTCAGGCTATCCATGTGCTATAATAGTTGATGATGTATTGGTTGGAGGTAATGGTGAAGCAGAGCATGACAGAAACCTCAGGAAAGTTCTGGACTGAGCGCGTGAAGTGAACATAAAGCTCAACCCTCTGAAGTGTAAATTTAGACTACTAGAAGTTACTTATGTAGGTCATTTATTTACCAGTACAGGCTTATGACCAGACCCTTCTAAACAAGCAGCCATTCTTGAGATGCCAGCCCTGAACAATATCTAAGCTTTACAGCACTTCCTTGGTATAGTTACCTATTTGGGCAAATTTATCCCTGACTTTAGTGAGTTATCAGTGCCTTTAAGAGAGCTGACATGCAAAAATGTTGCCTGGTCATGGTTGGAACAACACCAGAGAGCATTTTATAACCTCAAACAGCAAATTGCTAACCCGTCTACATTAAGATACTATAATGTCCACAAACTAGTAGTTCTTTCCTGTGATGCTTCAAAGTTTGGTCTTGGTGCAGTTATTTTTCAAGAGGGAAGATCTGTTGTTTATGTATATAGACGTCTTACCCAAATTGAGATGCAGTATGCTCAAATTGAGAAGGAACTTTTGGCAATTGTGTTCGCATGTTCAAAGTTCTATGATTTTATCTATGGCCGAGCAATTCAAATCAAAACTGAGCATCAACCGCTAGTCACTATTTTAAAGAAGCCTATGCATTCAGCTTGAGCAAGACTACAAAGAATGATGCTCAGATTACAAAAATACAATTTCAAAATGGTCTATACAAAAGGCAGACTTCTTTATCTGGCTGATACCTTATCCAGATCACCCAAAAATACCATGTAACAGCTTGATGCAGAAAATTCTGACTTTGATGTCATGGAAGTGTGTAATTTTTCTCCCATGAGACTTGATGAGCTGAGAGATCATAGAAAGACTGATCCAATTTGCAAAAGCTCAACCACTTCATCAGTGTTGGATGGCTGGCAAAGCAATCCTGTGTACCGCGAGAAGTACATTATTTTCCATA
Organism: Protopterus annectens; assembly: GCF_019279795.1. Lineage (NCBI taxonomy): Eukaryota > Metazoa > Chordata > Ceratodontiformes > Protopteridae > Protopterus > Protopterus annectens. The sequence continues at coordinate 729,734,931 of NC_056749.1, forward strand.
CAGAGATGAGATGCTGATGGAAGATGGTATAATTTTCAAAGGTACAAAAGTTATTGTTCCTACTTCTTTACAACATGAATGTATTCAGATTTTGCATCATGGCCATCCAGGTTCTGATTCTACCAAAGGAAGGGTGAGAGGACTGGTATTTTGGCCTTCTCTGTCAAGGGACATTGATAGAGTGCTTTCCTCTTGTTCAGTATGCAACAGTACTAAACCACATTTGCAAAAACAGTCACTTCAGCTAAGCCAAATTCCTGAATTACTTTGGTCAACAGTAGCCACTGACATATTTGAGTGGAACAATCAGCATTACTTAGTGCTGGTAGTCTCTTATTCAAACCGGTTTGAGATTGATGTTCTACCTAACCTAACGTCCAGTGCTGTTACTACCAAGATGAAACATCATTTTTCAGTGCATGGTAGTCCACACAAAGTTATTTCTGACAACAGTATCCAGTTTACCAGTCAATTGTTTCAGAGATTTGCAAAAGAGTGGGACTTTGTCCATGTTACTAGTAGTCCTGAAACTCCACAGTCAAATGGATTTGCTGAACATGCAGTACAGAGTGCAAAGCAATTACTAGAGAGGTCAAAGTGTAACAATACTGACATCTTCTTTAATTCACTTAATCTCAGAAATATATTCTGTGACAATCTACTTGGCTCACCTGCTCAGAGACTTCTATCTAGGCAAACCAGAACAACCTTGCCTATCAGTCCGAGTTTGTTGGTGCCTAATGCTAAAAACAACAGAGCAATCAAAGCCCAACTTTTTAAAAAGCATTCTTTTCAGAAGTCCAGCTATGATAAAATGAGCAGATTTCTTTGTCTGTTAAAAGAAGGAGAGACAGTGAAGATGCAAATGGCGAAAGGCTTTGATTGAATTGGTCAAGTTAGAGGTATTTTTGCCAAGCCGAGATCCTACTTAATGGAATCTGAGAGTATAGAATACAGGAGAAACTGCAGGCATCTTCTTCCTGTATCAGAAATGATATTGCAGCATCGTACCTATGATACAGACTCTAGACCTCAGACCTACCCTGACAATGTTCATACCGAAGAACATGTCTCAGTATCCATTCCTGTTCCTGATGATATCCCAGATGTCCCCAAAGTTGAACATTCTATGAAGACAGCCCTCATTGCTAGATCCAGTTCTGACTTTTATGTTACAAGATCAGGTCATATTTCCAGACTGAGTGTAAAATACACAGCAACCTGGACATTTATTATTTATTGCATTTGTTTACCGGGAAAGTACACTGGGCCTAAGTGAGTCCATTTTCAGTGGAGACCTGGGGAGAAAAGCTCCACATAAATTTCACATTACAGAATACAAATATCAAATAGCATTTTCTTTACAATCTTTTAGCATTTCCATTGCAGTTTTATGGTAGTACACAATGATATAAACATGTAATTTCAGTCATATAGATGCCGTTACAATTTACTGGTTGGGAGGCAGAAAATAGTTACATCGTATACAATTAATTGCACTCATTTAAAGCTGTGTAGGCAGTGCAGTAACAGTCATAGCTATGGCTGCAGACCTGCTAAGAGTGCATACATGTAGTTCCCAGAGAGTGGGGGTAGTGTGAAGAGTAATACAAAGAGAAGAAGAGTTATTTTTGGCATGGGCAAAACCAGCAGGTATAGAGATGTTGTCTAAGGGATTTGTTTAAAGAGAGCAGGGTATAAGATGGAGGTTATTGAGGTTGGGTGGTTATTCCAAAGTTTGGAGGTAGTGAAGGAGTAGAGCATTTGGCCAGCTGAGAGTTAAGGTTTGTTAACTTTAAGTAGAATTTTGTTTGCTGATCTAAGGTGTCTGCTTGGATGGTACAGCGTTAATATAGAGGACAGAGATGGACAAGCTATTGGTTTATATATTATTTTGTGTGCAGTACTTAAGTGGAGGTAGTTGAGATAGAGTGGTAGTTCTAGCCAGTTTAGTTGTTGCAGCGAGGAACAGTGATGTGATGAGGAATTAGCATTTGTTGCAAATTTGGCAACTTCATTGTATCATATATTAAATTTGTTTTTTAGTGAAGAGTGTATGTTAATAAGGATTGGGGCACCATATAGGAGAGATGGAAGTAGGAAGGCTGAGGCTAGTATTTTTTTGGCATTGTTACTTAGGTAATAGCTATGTCTATAGAGGGTACCTAGTTTCTGATGTGTCTTTTTGATGTTATTGAGTATGTGGAGTTCAAATGTTAGGGTTTCGTCAATAATGACGCCTAACAGTTTAGTACTGGCGACAACTTCTATGGAGGTATTCTTTTGAGAGTGGATAGAGAATTCAGCCATGTTTAGGGGTGTTGTTTTTTTGGGAGTGAATAGAATAAGCTTGGTCTTGTTTGGATTGAGAGAGAGGTGATTATTTGACATCCATTTTTCGGTGGATGTGAAAGCATTTTGGGTTAGTAGTTGAAGCTCAGAAGGGTTTTTTGCAGTGCAGATAATTGTTGAGTCATCTGCATATTGTATAACATCAGCATGTATTAGTGACTCATGAAAATTGTTGGTGAATAAGTTGAATAGTAGGGGGCCCAATATTGAGCCTTGGGGGACACGAGTGGAGATTTTTAGGAAGGTGGAAGAGGATTGTTGCCATTTGGTTGATTGGTATCTGTCAGAAAGGTAGCTTGAGAACCAATTAAGGGTTGGGATGAGATATCTAGATTATTAAGTTTAGAGAGTAAAATGGGGTGAGAAATTGTATCAAATGTCTTTGAAAAGTCAAGGAAGAGTGAAGAGACCATCAGACCCAAATCAAGTGCCCGATTTACTGTATCCATAAAGGAGATGAGGGCTGTATTTGTGCTATGGTCTGAGTAGTTGGTTGTTGATTAGGTGGTTGAGAAGTTGGACATGGACACATTTTTCTAGTATTTTAGAGATGGGGAGAGAATGGCTATGGGCCAGAAGAAGTTTAAGATGTCAGAATTGTTGCCACCTTTGTGCAGAGGAAGAATGTAAGCTTTTTTCCAGGTATTAGGTACGCAGGATTCTTGGATTGATCTATTGATTAGTATGCTAATGGGGTAAGCAATGGAATTAGCAGTTATTTTTGGGAATTCAGCAGGTAGGTTATCAGGAGCACAGGAGCAGGGTTTGAGTTTATGAAGCAGTTTTTTTATGGTGCTTGTGGGTATGGGACAGAAAGAAAAATATGGTAGTGAAGATGGTTTAGAATGAGTAGTATGTTGGTCTGGTGAGTTTAGGTTTGAAGAGGGAAAAGTAGTGGTCAGCTTGGCAATGGTGTCAATAAAATATGAGTTAAAGAGAGAGGCTATATCAGAGGGGGTTATATCAGGGTATGGGCAGGGATTGTTGTTAGACCCTGGGTGAAAAAGGGAATTTATTGTTGCCCAGAATTTTTGAGGGTTTAGTCTATGCTGGTTTCGTAGCTTGTGGTAATAGTCTTTTTTTATCTTTAATAACCTGTCTTTTGGCTTGATTACATAGTTGTTTGTATTGTACCAAGTCAGCTGGGTTATTGTGTTTTAGCCAAGTTCTCCAAGCTCTGTCTCTAGAGGACATGATTTGCTTTGTGGATTTAGATTAAAACATGTTTATTTTATGTGTCTGATATTGTATGATTGCATGTCCAAGAATTAGTTCTGTATAATTGCATGTCAAAAGATCATTTCTGTGTAACTTGCATGTCACTGAATACTGTCATTTAGTATGTGATCTATTCCTCAAAGAGGGAGGATGTAGATCAGAGCGCATGTATGTACCTTTAAGAAGCATTTCCAGATGTAGCACGTGCATATAAATACTGAGCGCGTGCAGGCAGCAGTGCCATTTTGAGAGAACAGCCAGAGTGTTAACATGTATGAGTGTGGTAGTCAGTCTGCTTATAAGATTATTTAACTTTAAGTTACTAAGCCTCAATCCTGATGTGTTTGTGTATAATAAAGCTGTTTGAACTGAACCCACAAATGTTCATCTGTTTTATCCTGGCCAGATGAGTGACATTAAGTATATTGCTGGAGAGCTTGTACTGTTATTTTCCAGGGTGGATATCCCTAAAGAGATGATTATTGACTATAGCACCCCCTTTATTTCAAAGGTATTCCATTAGTTGTACCAATGCTCTGAGGTTAAGCAGTTACAAATGTCAGTATTCCATCCACAGACAAAACACTTACATTCATGCTAACAAGAGTAACCAATGCAGATGGTAAACACTTGGACTAGCTATTTCACATACTTGCTATTTAATATAAGAGAGCTGATGCATGTTTTAACTGGGATGAACCCATTTGAAACTTGTGCTTCAGATATCCCAAGGGTCTGCTTGATATTTATTGATTGATTGATTGTATTTGTCTACTGTGCCATGCAAAAGTCCTTTTCAGTGGGGGTCCAGAAAGAAAAACTCTACAACAAACAAACAAACAAACAAACAAACAAACAAACAAACAAGCAAGCAAAATAAGTGCATCACAGTTGATCAAGCATAATAATTGGACAAAAAATATGTCAGGTAAAATATTTCATTAATACATACAAAAATAAGCATATCTTATCTAATAAACGCCCTTACAATGAGTTAAAAAATAATTTGAATATAAGTCAGTCAAAAAATGTCAAAAGCAATTTTCAGTTGCTGATGGTTCTAAAGTACTAGTGCTTTAATTATTAAAGTATGTGGATTGTGTAAGACATAAACATGAAAGTTAGATAAAGAAAGGAAGATGTAGTTACAGTGGACTAGTCAAAGGTGATGTTAGGAAGGAGAGATGAATACATAAGCTGAAGGTGTTAAAAAGATAGTAGTTGGTCATCCATTTGAGATAGAGTATTGAAATTATTTAGTATTTCAAAGATGAGCATGGAATTTTCCCTTAAAGCTAAGCGTATTGTCTATTTCCCTAAGAGGAATAGGTATGGCATTCCATAGACTGGAAAAATAATGTCAGCAGATAGCATCTCCTGATGCACTCTGGGATTTAGATTGCTGAGCCAGGAATTTATCTCTGGAGCAGAGAGGCCTGTTAGGGTTATACCACTGCAGGAGGGTATATATTAAAAGGCATTCGTGTAGGTGGTGAAGCATGGAATAAGCAGTTTGTAGCTGAAGGAATTTATGATAGTTTGGAAATTAATTCCAGTTTTTTTTGAGTGAAAAAGGTAGTGAAGGGATCTATTGGACAAATTAGCAATGAATTTGACAATTTTTTTGTAGCATTGTTCAAACTTTTCTAGGAGTCTGTTGTGTAGGTTAGTGAACATAGAGGGAAGCTTATAGTATTGTTGGTAGGACATTTACATGTGCAGTAGATTTCCAATGTGCACCAGTGAGAAATAGCTTGTCTGTGTTTAGAGCTACAATTGTCTGGTGAGTTTTCTTTATGACGTCATGTATATGAATGTCAGACTTGAGCATGTCATCAGTTGTTACATGCTGTATTTTGCTGTTGGAAACCTGCTCAAGTTTATTGTTTTAAGCAGAGGAAGTATTAAAACTACATGAGTTTTGGGAACTGGTTTTAGAGAGGAGGAGCGTCGGTTTATTTTACTTATTTATTTTTAGCATTACGTTTAAGGTGAGTGTTATCTATCCACTGTTTTACTGCTGAGTGGGATTCCAAAGCAATGGTGTGTAGCTGTCCCAAGCAGGGGGAGGTGTAAATTATTGTAGCATTATCTGCATATTGAATCATAGTAGACGGAGATGTGGCAGTCTAAAGCGTATCTATGTATATGTTGAATAGCAAGGGTTCAAGAATGGATCCTTGAGGGACATTTATAGCTGTGAGGAAGGAGTGTTTTGCTACCTTACTGTTCGGCGGTCAATATCTTGAACCATGATATTGTTGCATGATACAAGTTAAGTTCTGCTAGGGTTAGAGACTGATTTACTAGCATTACAACATTGGTTGACATTGTCTAGAAATCATAGCAGAGCAGTAGTAGTGCTATGGTGGGGTCAAAAGCAATGATGGGTAGGTAAGAGGAGACTATTATAAGTAGATATTGGGGGACAGGAGAGTGTGTACAACATTCCAAGATTTTCGAAAGAAGAGGAAGTACAGGTGTGCATCTGTCGTTACCTGCATCAGTACAAATTCCTCCTTTATGTAGTGGTATGATGTGTGATTGTTTCCATATTTTAGGAACAATATGACTCTGTGATGAATCTATTTATAAGGATGGAGACTGTAAATGCTTAGGCTCACAGCTGTTACATTGGTGGACTCTGCTGACAGGTGAGCTTTTTGGTGCATGCAGTAGGGATGTCTTTTTTTATTATAAAGAGATTTGTATGCAGAGAATTTTCAGTTTGATCACTGTGTGTTTAGGATCCTGTGGATCTACTTAATGTGTTGATGAACTGGGACTTAAAAGAGTTCATTGCAGAGCTATCAGAATTATATGACATAGGACTAAGTGCGATTTTTCTGTCAGGATGAAAGATGTTATTGATGGTGGACCAGAAAGTTTAAGGATTACTCTGGAAGGTGATCTGAATGTTCATGTAGTAATGCTTTTTGTCCTTTTTTATAAGGGTTTTTGCTTGGTTCCACAAAGCATGGCAGGTCTGCCAGTTTGAAAGAGTTTTGTAGCGTGAGTTAGTTGTGGTGAATATTTAAATGTTATGCATGCTTTGCCAAGTGGTACATGCTCATTTATCAAGTTTAAGATCTGATAAAAGGTGTTAGTGACTTCATTTAAGGATAGATGTTTTAAGCAGCTCCAGTTAACCTGATGCAGGGCATTGGAGAAAGTGTCAGCACTGTATTTACTATGGTTTCTAACTTGTTTATAGTAATGAAAGTTTGTTGGTCTGTCATACTTTCACTTGTTAAATGCAAGGTAAGGATCATATAGAGAATTAGATAACGTTCCTACTTGAGCATTTTTATTGGAGGTGGTAGTAAGTGCCCAGTCTAAACCTGATTTGTTGGCCTTGCAATGCCTTGTTGGTGTGGTAATGAACTAGGAGAAATTATAAAGACTGATAGAATAGTTGACAGAGGAATACAATGCAGCCTTTCTAGTTTAATGGTTTTGATAACCAAGACAGACTGTCTTCAGTTGTAGTGTGGTTATTGTTTAGGGAGCTATATAAAGCTACAATAGATATGGCTTGGTTTTGGTTTAACTGGTACAATAATGCTGATTAATTTATCTCTGTTTTTACCACTCTGAATTCATCTGGCAACCAACTAAATTCCCGCTTTTATGTATATATTCTGTATATGTTATTGTAATCAAACCAACTAAATTCCTGACTTAAATATATATATATATATATATATATATTATGTATATATTACTGTAACCGCTATGTGTAACACTGTTTCTACTTCTGTACCAATTAATGTTTATTTTTTTTTCTGCATCAATGTTCTTGTCGGAGCTTTTCTTCCCAGGCCTCCACCAAAAATGAGCTCTTTTAGGCCCAGTAGGCTTTCCCAGTAAACAAATGCAATAAATAAATAAATAAAATAAATAACTGAAGTTGGGTGATTAGTATTTCTGCATTGTTAATTTAGACATATTATTTGTGTACAGGTGAAACTAGAGATTGTTTTTATGCATTACTGCTAAACCAGCATCCTTCTGCTTTCTTAATCTACTCAAGACATACTATTACCAGAAGGTAGGACTTCTTCATTAAATATGTTTGGTTTACACCATGTCTCTGACAATGAGAACATTTAGGGAGTGGAGGGACATCCAAGTATGTATTCCAGCTATTTTGTTCCAGGGGCTCTTCATATTTAGGTTAAACAGTTTTAAATAATTGTTATTAGTTGTTTTTTGTAAGTTTTGGCTGCATGTTGAAGTATGTTCTGTTCAGGGAGAAGTTATAACTTGGGCCTGGGTTTGGGAGGACATCCCCACATTGTGTTAGTGTACTGTGTGAGCCAACATTGTGTTAATGTACTGTGTCAGGCAAGAGTAGAAGAGTCAAGTAAGCTCAGACTGTTTGGGAGTTTTAGATATATTTTGTCTCTTTTAGCTCTCGGTAGTAAATATTTTGGTTTTAAGAAGTAGGTAGGTTGATTATGAAAGAGTTCATGAGTGATAATGAGATGATTTTTGGGAAGGGGGGTGTAAAGGGGAATATTACCTGGTGGGGTCAACGGAAGGTGATGGAGGGTTAATAGGTAGGTGGTGAAGTGAGAAAGTAGCATTAAGAGTGATGAGAGTAGGAAAGTTAAAAGAATAGTTGTGGGAGAATATATAGGTGAGAAGTATTATGTAAACAGTGGATATATGCTAGAGTGATATGCATGGGAGTTATTTAAAGAAGTATATCCTTATTGAGGGATACAGTAGGGAAGTCAAAATGTTTGAGTATGACTAGTAAGGTGAGGAGTAGGTTGGGATAAAAATAAGTAGTGCAATGACTGATTATACAATGTTACAGTAGGGGGGAAGGGAAGAGTTTGGTGTAATATGTCGTTTAGCTAGGATATAGCTTCCTATTATAGGTTCATAGGTAGGTACTAGGCTATTGGCCCTAGGGCCTATATAAGCCTAGCCAAAGGTACCCTGGCTTTCGCCACCCAAGAAAATTATACAGAGTAGGATTGTTGTGATTGGCTCAGAAGTATAGAAGGTACTCTGTGATTGGATAGTGGTAAACTTGGAAAATAATAAATGTAGAACAATGAGGTGGTGGATCAGATTGGTAAATATAACTTAGAAGGAGAGAAGACACCATTTAAAAGTGTAACAGAGCATTACATTAATTTACATGGCATACTTAAGTTTTGTATATAGTAAAAGGACACTTGCAGAAAGTCCAGCAGAAAAAAGCAATGATCCTGTAATAAGAATATAAGACTTAACAGAACTGAACAGGATTGCATATTGGCATTAGTATCCAAAGAACAAATTTCTGACACAGTGACAAAGCTCCATCATGGTGGTTGAAAGACGAAATGCAGTGAACTACAAAGTTAGACAATCAGGAAAAAGAAAAAAAAACAAATTTATGGTATTGATGTACTAAAGCCACGGAGAAAAGTAGACAATTCTGTGTTTCCTTTGCAAGCTGAAACAGGAGAGACCAGAAATTCTCCACCCGAAAAATGGTTAGAAGAATCCTTGTCAAAAGTACAAAACTGAAATTGGAGACTTTTTTGTTGAAAAATAAAGGTGTGTCCTCTGAAATGCCTGGAAGAAGTAAACTGATCGAAGATAACATACAGAAAAGACCTGAAGTGAAGGTTTGTTTAAAACTTTTCAGATTACCGGAGTACACACAAACAATTAGTAAGAAATTTCAAAAGATTCTCAGAATAAAAGTAATATGATTCAAAAAGTGAATGTTAATGCCCAACAGTGTTCATTCTTAAACCCGAGGGAGCTATCAGATTCTGTAATGACTTTAGGAAACTGAATAGCATTTCAAAGTCTGATAGCTATTCCATGCCCAGAATGGATAAGCTTATAGAAAACTTATGAAAAGCTAGATAGTTATCAATGACTGACTTGGAAAAAAAAGAGGTATTAGGATACCACTCCCCTCTTTTGTTAAAAGAATAGCCTTTGTAACCCCTGGAGGTTCATTTCCCTACACAGTTCTGCCATTTAGCTACATGGGGCTCCAGTCACCTTTCAGATGCTAATGGATACAATACTGAAGTCCCACTTATGATATCCTGCTGCATCTCAAGATATCCCGGTCATACATTCACAAGACTGGGTGTCTCACTTATTGATATCCTGCTGCCCAGCT
>NC_056749.1:729897666-729912666 GCF_019279795.1 Protopterus annectens
GTAAAGCAGGTTTTGCATTCACAGGAATACTCTGAAGGATATGACATCTGACATTCAAATGTATGCTGTTATGTTATGACTTCAGTCTTTACTGATGTGCCAGTGATTTGCCAGACAAAACACAACTGTATGAGGCATTGACTGCAAATATGAGGCAAGCATGTGGTCAGTCTGCAAAACTATGGACAGTTGAAAGGTATGAGCTCAGTATATAACATACAGCTCAACACACACGTCTGCGCCAGTTGCTTGCCATGCACATACCCTATATAGGTCTCTTACATTTGTAAGACAGGCATATGTATCATAGTGGCATTCACAAGTGACATATGAATATTTACAACATCCCAGGTAGCTGGCCTGGCGGTGTCACAGTCAGTATTGGACAACAGACACTCCAGTAGTAGTCATATGTGAGATGAACTTTGCTAGGGTGACTCAGGGGCCAGAGCTGTGGTCTATGTCACTACAGACAGAGCCAGCAGGAATTGCTGTAGGTGCTGGACAGCAACATGTGAGTCCAGCAAGTCTTGTTGAGACCTATTGTTTAACTTCCTATTTCACATTATTGCATCCCCCTTCTGCATTCCATTACATGCTTAATTGATTGCCACACCTGTTATAGTGCTGAAGAGATTTCTCAGAATAATGCAAATATTTAGGTTTGTGTAGTTACAGTCTGTCTTTGTGTAGAAAGGTTCAGACCTGTTTTGCATAGGCAGCAGCTTGCCTTTGGTAGGTAATGCTCATGAGCAGGTGATGGCCTGTGCACTCACTTGCTAATTGCATCCAAAACAGCTGTGGTGTCTTTCCATTAGCCAATGTCATAGCAACACAGTGTTATAATTAAGTTCTTCATGTGGGCCTTGCCCCTTTTCCTTGCTTGTGAGAAAAACATTAAGGAGGTGTGAGAGCTATAGCTTCACAGAAGGTAAGTGGAAATACCTCTTAGAACAAGAATTGTGGAGAAAGCCCAACAAAATGGGGGACAGAGTTCCAGAATTAAGTACAGATGGTAAGTTTTGCTGTTATACAGTTAGAAGATTGCTAGATTAACAGGGTTTGTCTAGACATGCATTTTCTGCATGATTTGAAGTCTGACAGTGATATGTATATGACATACCTCTCAACTGTCTTGATTTCCGCAGAATGTCCAGAGGTTTGCCTTTTATGTTTGGTCTGTTCCTCAGACAATTTCTGTTTTTGACAAATCAGTAGAATAATGTAAGGATTGAAGTCACTAAATGATTACATCCATTAGTGTTTCAGACTTCATATCATTCAGAAAGGTTATGTTACAACAAACCTTGTAGCAGCAGCACAATTTTTCAGTTTGTAACACCATTATTTAAGATATGTCCCTATTTTTGGCCCCCTGTCCCCCAAGTATGTCAGGCTTTGTCCAGATGTCTTGCAGTAAGAAGTTCAGAAGTATGGTATATCATTATTTAGTGACTTCACTCCTATCATCCCAGTGATTTAGCAGAATTCCAGAAATGTTATGAGGCAGTGGCCATAAATATGGTCCCACACCCTGGACATTCTGTGGAAATCTACAAACACTCCCTTGCCCATGAACAAACTTCCCCTTGACTTACGTTCAATCTCCCACACCTCACACTTTAAAAATGAACTAAAAGCTTATTTTCTCAATTCTAGAACCTGCCATTGCCATGACCCTACCTAGTCTTCCTTCCCTTTATGTACCCACAAAAGGACCATACTTAGTACCTCATTACACCTCTCTCTCCAATGTGTCTACTATGCATTTGCACAATTTTATACAAACAAAAAATGTTTATTGTTGACCTATTGAACTATATCAATGAAAAATTGTTACTTAGCTTCTTTTTAATGCACCTTTAACTTTATGCATGTAACCCAACATATGTAAATCATTTTGCTATAACTGCTATTATATCAATAGTGTTTAAAACTGAACTTGTTTTAAAATGTATTACTGGAGCTTTTCTCCTCAAGTCTCCACTGAAAATGAGCCACAAGCCCAGTTGGACAAACCCAGTTAACAAATGTCAATAAATAAATAAATCTGCACAGTTGGAAAGCATGTATGTCTGGCCATTGTTAGCAGACTGTCAAGATTCTGTAGTGGTGTAGTGTATAAATGTTTGTTGGGCTGAGTAGGGAGGGGGGAGTTGTGAGCACCATAGATCCTTTTCTATCTGGCTGTACATGCTGCTACAGCTGCTGGTGGTTTATCAGCTGTATATGTTTGTAGGTGCAGACTGAGAAATGTCCCATAACACCTCAGCATTCCCAGTACACTGTGACTTGGGGCAGTATATGTAGGTCAAAAAAACAGAGAAACCGTTACTGATATCTATGTACTGCGGATCCACCAATAAGTGCCACACGTCCTTAAAATGTAGCCGATTTATTGTACACAAGATAAGGAACGCGAACTTGTTACAATGTAGAAACGACAAAGAAACATATAATGAAAATACTGATCAAGAAAAAATAGTTAAAACAGTTAAGCGCTTTCACCCGTACATCCGGGCTTCATCAGAACTGCTCGCCAAATACATAAACTGAGTTAAAATTAGTTTAAAAGCCTTTTTTGGCGCCAAGAAAAACTAAGCTTCTTAAAGTAACAGTAGCTTATTTTTTGGTTGCGCTATGTTGCAACCACAAAACATTTAGTGTATTGGAATCCATTGCAATAAATAATGTTACTAAAGCTACAAACAGTATCCTGACTTACTTGGATACTAACAAATAAAGTGCAGGATGTATATATTCTGCTTAAATATCGTCAACTAATATATACTGTCACAATACATTAATTGATATATAAATATATAGAATTTCCAATACTAATAAACAGTATATATAAGAAATACACTTTATAAAAATGCAACCAAAATGTTTTATAAGATGTAAAAATGGGTGTAAATATATATATATATATATATATATATATATATATATATATAAAAATAGAACAATATATTTGTATGTTTAAAATGTGGATTTAAAAATATATAGGAATACATTTAAAAAGACATTTAAAAAAACATTAAAAAAAACCTTCCTATGCTTTAATTAACCTACACTGTCCCATAACATCTGAAACACTATACGAATTTAATTGATTTTCATTTTTCTAAGAAAATACATATGTAATTTATATAATTTAAATGAGCTAAGAATAGAACACACTATTAAAAAAGTTAATGAATTAATTTATGAATTAAAGTGAAATAAGTTAAGTTGTGTTTGTGGTCATATAAATAATAAAGGTTTCACAGATATAAATTCATTAAGACCTGGTGGAGTGGTAGCATCTAGATATATTTGCCACCACACTTCTTTGTAACTTAATAAATTTTTAAAAATCACCACCTCTAGGGTCTATAAAAATGCTATCTAAAATACTCAATTTAAAATGATGTTCATTGCCTGTCATTTCTATGTGTCTGTATAATGCATTAGTCTTATCTCTTGTTTTAATACTGTAGGTATGGTCATATATTCTCTTCTTAAGGCACCTCTTGGTCTTTCCTACGTAAAAACCTGGGCAAATAACACATTTAGCTAGGTATATCACCATTTTGGTGTTACAATTACCATTCTTGGATCTTATTAATGTTTTGTGTCCATTTTTCAATAGTATTTTGCTTTCATTTGACATGTATTTGCACTGGTTACAAAATCCACATTTCTTACTTCTCTAATTAAAATCTTTAAAACCTCTCATCGATTCTTTATTTCTTTGTTCAACATATGATTTGATATTATTTCCCATTTTGTAAATAAAATTCGGTTTATTACCCAATATTTTAACTAAATGACCATCATCTGCAATCACGTGCCAAAATTTACAAATCATATTTTTAATACTATCTGCCCCTAAATTATATTGAATAACACAAGATCTTTGACATGGTAATATAGACATATGAGTATTGTCATATCCCTTGCTGTACTGACTGACTAAATTTTGTTTTGCTATATCCAAGCCTGCTCCTAATAGAGGTTTGTACTTCACATTCCATTCCTGAATGACGTATGTTGCTATTTCATCTATCATTTTCCTAGGGTAACCTCTCTGTAGGAATAAATTGCTAATGTATTCTATTTCTGCTTTCATATTATCATAACTTGATATCGTATGTGCAGCTCGAATACACTGTCCATTGATTATATTTTGTTTCAATTTATAGGGATGGCAGCTTGTGTATTCTAAATAATTGTTTGAAAATGTTGTTTTTCTGTAGATTTGTGATTGAAGCTCCACCTCGGTCTGATAGATGAATGTGTCTAAATATGGTACCCCTGTGTTACTATACATATAAGTGAATTTCAAATATTCACTACTAGTGTTCAAAAAATAGATGAAATTTTGTAACATATCCAAATCAGCTTCCCATAATATGTATATATCATCTAAAAATCGCAAATAATATTTGACATGCTTGAAATATTCATTGGGAAATAGTTTATTGTCTTCCCAATATAGCATAACTAGGTTGGCATATATGGGGGCACAAGCTGCCCCCATAGCTACCCCCCTAGTTTGCTTAAAATATTTGCCTTCAAAATATATGAAGTTGTTGTCCAATACCATGGACATCATTTCTGTTAACAAACAAATTTCATCCCATTCAAAATTTGTATATTTGATTATACTGCTGTCAAATGCTTCCAAGCCTTCTTCTTTAGGGATACACGAAAATAAGTCTATAACGTCAATAGTAACAAAAATAGTGCTATTATTAACTGCTTTAACTGGGAAATTATTGAGAAATACCCAAGAATCTTTCACCATATGATTGATGACATTGTACATACTTTTTAATTTTGCATCTATAAATCTACCCAAGGGAAATGTTTTGGATTTACTCCCTGAAACAATAGGTCTGAATGGTGGGTCAGAGAGGTCCTTATGAACTTTGGGAATTCCAATTAAGATGGCTACTTTGGGAAATTTTACTTTAAGATATTCATATAGTTCTTGTGTTATTCTTCCATCAATTAAATATTCCTCTAAATAAGAGTCAATTCTATGATATGCAATATTAAGCTCATTTGTTGAAATAGTGGTATAATTTCCTGATAGATATACAATGTCATATTTTTTTTAGTATATTGAATACTATCATAAAAGACGACTCCACCCCCTTTATCAGGTTTTATCACTCTAATATTGTAGTCCTTGTTAATTTCTTTAAGTATTCTCTCTTCCTCTTGGGTTAAATTGCTAGTATTGGTAGACCGTCTAAAGTTTTTACTTTCCCGATAAATTTCCCTTATTATAATGTTCTCATACATTTCTATAGTAGGGTGGCTTGGGGGAATAAATAAACTAGCTTTTTTTAGTTGTTCCATTTTATTAGATTCAATATGAATATAATTAGTTTCAGTAGAAATCTGTTTTTTTAAAAAACACACTGCTAAATTGATTTTCCTTATAAATTTCTTGAAATCAATAATTAAGTTGGTCATATTAAATTTTGGATTTGGTATATATTTCATTCCTTTAGCTAATAGGTCAAAGTGTTCCCTTCGAACAGTAACATTAGAATAGTTATATATATTGAAATTATTATAAGTATAGATATTTCCTATATTTAATATTTTGTTATCTACATCTGTTGTCACATCTATGGGAATGAGTGGTTCTATTGATTCCAGTGTTTCTGATTGTATCTTGTTCTGGTGTACTTCTGTTGCATCTGATTTCTGTTCTGATATGGTTGTGTTGTTTCCGTTGTGTCCTTCTGAAAATCCTGCCTAACATAATGACATGTTCTCTCATTTACATCCCTCTGACCTTGTTTATTATTCATATAACCCTGTGTATTAATCTTTCTAAACTCTGGCCATAAATATGCTATACCTTTGTTATATTGTTCCCTATCTCTTGGCATTTTACTAGACTTTCTCTGACATAACTTAGAAATCCATTTGTCAGCTTCCTGATATGTGTTTGTTATATAATTTATCCCATTCTTGGTATAATAAATCATTAACAATTCTTGTGTTAAGTTTCTCAGCTTCCTGTATTAGTTTACTTAGCTTTTCATCATTATACTTAATGAGCATATGCATAAATTTACACCCACAATCATCAAAAAAAGCATTAAATTCATTTTTACCATCATTGGTTAAGTCAAGTCCAATGGGTTGTTTAAAAAACCTTAATCCCATGGGCACTATTTTACTGTCAATGCATTTGGATAAATAAGCATTATCAATTTTCAAACCATTAATATTTTTTAACTTCTTACCAAAAGAATAAATTAAGCTTTTTAAATTTCCCGTCTCATCTTGATCGGGAGACTTTAAATTGGCGTTACACTTAATGTTCTTCATATTATAATTGAAGGTCAAAAATTGATTAAACTGCTTGTCCTTAGGATTATTTCCAATCTGCTCTAAACATTGTTCAGAGCATGAGTTAGATGTTACAGTACCATTGTTGCGTTTTGTAGGTTTCTCAATAACTGAAGAATAGGTTCTAATTGGTACAGTCCGTTTAGGTTTAGCACCAATTCTTCTGGCTTTCACATCCACATCGTACAATGAAAAGTCAAAAGTAAAGTCTTTCAAGTTGATATTGCTACTGTTAAACTGATCAGTAATATCCAATGTATTTAATTGACGTTTGGGATTAACTCCGTGACCATTGGGTATGTCCTAGCTGTCATTTGAAACCTCCCCTTCACCTGTAACCATAAACGGTTTGTTTGTGTTGTTATATTGCTTATTTATTAAGTTACAAAGAAGTGTGGTGGCAAATATATCTAGATGCTACCACTCCACCAGGTCTTAATGAATTTATATCTGTGAAACCTTTATTATTTATATGACCACAAACACAACTTAACTTATTTCACTTTAATCCATAAATTAATTCATTAACTTTTTAATAGTGTGTTCTATTCTTAGCTCATTTAAATTATATAAATTACATATGTATTTTCTTAGAAAAATGAAAATCAATTAAATTCGTATAGTGTTTCAGATGTTATGGGACAGTGTAGGTTAATTAAAGCATAGGAAGGTTTTTTTTTTAATTTTTTTTAAATGTCTTTTTAAATGTATTCTTATATATTTTTAAATACACATTTTAAACATACAAATATATTGTTCTATTTTATATATATATATATATATATATATATATATATATATATATATATATATTTTTTTTTTACACCCATTTTTACATCTTATAAAACATTTTGGTTGCATTTTTATAAAGTGTATTTCTTATATATACTGTTTATTAGTATTGGAAATTCTATATATTTATATATCAATTAATGTATTGTGACAGTATATATTAGTTGACGATATTTAAGCAGAATATATACATCCTGCACTTTATTTGTTAGTATCCAAGTAAGTTAGGATACTGTTTGTAGCTTTAGTAATGTTATGTATTGCGAAGGATTCCAATACACTAAATGTTTTGTGGTTGCAACATAGCGCAACTGAAAAATAAGTGCTACTGTTACTTTAAGAAGCTTAGTTTTTCTTGGCACCAGAAAAGGCTTTTAAACTAATTTTAACTCAGTTTATGTATTTGGCGACCAGTTCTGATGAAGCCTGGATGTACGGGTGAAAGTGCTTAACTGTTTTAACTGTTTTTTCTTGATCAGTATTTTCATTATATGTTTCTTTGCCGTTTCCACATTGTAACAAGTTGGCGTTCCTTATCTTGTGTACAATAAATTGGCTACATTTTAAGGACATGTGGCACTTATTGATGGATCCGCAGTACATAGATGGCAGTATATGTAGGTGTAGTGTGAGACTGGCAATCAGGATATGTTTGTTCAAACAGTTGTTATACTCTAGAGTTCACTTAGGTTACTGGTATGTTACTGTGACTGTGGTGCAAATGGTTGTGTGTAGACAATTTCTCACCAATGTCTGTTTTTCCCTACAGTTACATCCCTGTAGTGCATGATATATTTGCAAATGCATGAGTAATTCCCCAGAGCTGATTTGGGGTAGTGTTGTGTTGGTCTGACTGTAGCTCAGAAGGTCCTGGGTAAAATGGTTGGCAGCTCTCAGTGTTTTTCCCTTCTGTTACATGACTGCAGTCATACCTCTCCACTGTCTAGATTTCTATACACTGTCCAGATGAGTGGCAAATATTTTTTGTCTGTTCCCCTTAACGGTTGTGGATTTCTAACAAATCACTGGGATGATGTGAGCACTGACATCACTAAATGATGACAATTATTTGTGTTTCAGACCTGAAATTTATCAAAAAATATATGTTAAAACAAACCGTGATACTCTACCAAACCACTTATCTTACAACAGCCATATTTCAACAGACAAGACACACAAGACAGCAGACAAGGGCCTTTATCACCCCACTTTGTCAGGCTTTATGCAGATGTCTTGCAGTAAGTGGTTGAGTATATATTCATATATATAGATATATATATATATATATATATATATATATATATATATATATATATATATATATATATATATATATATATATATATATATATATATATATATATATATATATATATATATATATATATATATATATATATAAAAACATTGCTAATTCCACAGGTTTTTCCCTAATGTTGGATGACCATCCTGCATGATATATTTACTGAAGCATTTCTAATTTTCACAGCTCATGTCGAGTAGTGGTAGCTGCTGTGACTGGAATGCACAGAGTCCTGGGTTTAAAGCTTGCCATGGACGTGTATTTTTCCCCTTATGTTAAATTACTATAATGCATGATATGTTTTTAAAAGCATTACCAATTCTCACAGCTCAGATGGCATTGAGGTAAGTTGTTGTGATTGTAGTGCACAGCATCTTGGGTTTCAGACTTGGCAAGGCTGATTATTTTGTTGCTGGGCAGAACAAGGGCTGATGGACACAGAGTGATTAAAGCACTTTTAAGCAGTTGTAAGCAGGTTTGTGTGGTTTGAGTGAAGCTAAGCGATGCTAACAGACAGTTAAGTCCTCTTAGCTTCGCTTAGCAGCGCTTATTCCTGCTTACACCCACGCTAATTTTAAGTAAAGAAAAGAAAAAAGGGTGATAGTAAAATGGTGAAATGGGGGCAAGCAGGGGTAAAACATTAGGAAATGCAGCCAGGGATGTGCAGGATGGGTGTAGGAAAGGACCATAGCGCTACATTTCTTCTGCAGCAACAGCTGTGACTGATGTGGAAGATTTGGAATTTAAAGCCTCACACCCCACAGGGTGGGGTGTTGGCAAGATACATTTGTATGGTAATTTGAGTATAGATTGATTTACATCACTGGACATGGGGGCAAAATGTAGAGCTATGTATGGGGCAATGATTTTTTTGTGGGACAGATGCCCTTTTTTTATTAAGGTGAGAGTGGGATGCAGGGGAAGGGCTGTAGATATGTTTGGGGGAGTAGCTTAGGTAGAATAGGTTGCATTTTCAGACAGACAAGACACACAAGACAGCAGACAGGGGTGGTATAGGACACATGAAGGGGGTAAAAACCTTGGACAGGGAGGGTGGTTAGGAATCAGAGGCCCATGAACCCCCAAATGGATACAGTGGGACTGATTTCCCCACCCATGGCCAGTCACCACTGCATTTTCATGAAACCAAAGGTGGCTGTGTTGGGGTTGGACAATAGGGGCAGCCTGCCCCTCCAGGTGCACCAGGTGGCCCTCCATCTGGTGCAGCTGTCCATCCAACTCGGAGTGGATGATGCTGCGTACCATGCCCTGGAACTTGTGCCGAGTGATGGGCTCCTCTCTTTGCCCACACCCAGGGGCAGTTCCACCCAAAGGTGGTGCAGGACCAGCGGAGGAGGAAGTTCCAGGTTGGATCCCAGATGTGCTGGGGTCTGGAGCCATGGCCAGATGAGCCGGAACAGGCAGATCTGCTGGGATCTTCCTTCCCAAATGTGCTTTGGTCTTGAGGTTTTCCAAAATATATTGGTTAGTCATGAACAAAACATTTAAAAATTAGTTATAACAGCATGCGTGGGTGTTCCAATTAACCCAAAACAACAGATATGAAACAGTTGCATAGCAAACAGAACACATGCATAAATGGAACAGCAGTAAGCATTTTAACAGCATGCGAGTTACATTGATGGCGACAGGCCACCAATAATGGTATTTGAACAAGGTATGCTAATATGCAACCAGTTAAATATATGAACAATAATAGAACACGTCTCAATAATAGGTTCTGAGTACCTATAATATATGTATAATAATTATTGATGCAGATGAGAGGTGGGGGGAGAGAAAAAAAAATCCATTAACAACTGTATAGACGTCTATTTTTCACAACAGTACTGCTCAATACTCTACAGGTCTGCCTGCACTTTGCATCTACCAATGGCCCATAGTTTCTGTAGCACATACAAACCTGTTAAACTGTCAACATGGAATGGAATGGGGCAAACTGTGACAATTCTGGGTACATGACTAGAGGGGACTTGTACATGTCAGGGTTACATATTTGACAAAGAAGGAGTACCCTTCACTGATGTTGTGTGAGCATGCTACTGGGGGTCTATATTATACCATCAAACACTTAAAAAAGTGAACAATGATTAATCGACCCCATGTAAGCAAAAGCTTACAATGTCGAAACCTCAGAACGGCAATTTGTTCCAACTTTAAAACATTACATAAAGTAGGGGACTTTGCCCCTCACACCCCCCAACATGGGGGACTGTGCCCCTCACACCACCCCTACTTAAATATACCAACTCTAAGATTGCACTTCAGTGCCAAAAATGGCAAAGTAACAGAAATGGCCAAGCAAATTCTTTCCCAAGGAAATAATTCACTTAAAAGCCGCTTTACTATTTTGCCTTTTCGTTCTTTTATGTTCGATCAAGACGCATTCGACAGAATGTGTCTGTGATCATGTAATAGGAACCCACTACTGGCATACTTCACCTGGATTCCTATCTGTGTCCAAGGTTATTGGCAGCAGTGACCACTAGCCGTAACAGTGTGACACTTGAGAGACATGTATTGGGAAGAGTGCATGGTGTATGTACCTCTCCTGCTGTCATTTTCAGACATGGGTTGGATAGTGGAACAGTATGCCCTTCATACAGCTACTACAATACATTTCTTTACCTGTAAGACCTGTGGAGAAAATATCTGTTAACACTACCTGATTGTTTCTACAAATATTCAAGATTTCTTGATTGTATATATGCACACATCTCAGTACTACTCCCTGGATTCAAACCTTGTCTGGGTATGGAAAACTGAACAACACAGCTGTTTCTCATCAAACTGAGCTACTGCTGTCCCTTGTTTGTCTGATTTCTGCCTTATACCCTGTTGATTAGCCATTCTTACCTTGTAATCCTGTGATTCATGCATAACAGATAGTTAGTGTACTGTTTATTAATCGTTTGAAATAATACAACTTGGAAAGCAAAGGTTAACACAAGGCAATGCTGCAGGGGATACACTATAATACATTACACATTACTATTCAGGGTTCAGATCTTAGTGCAGAACATATTTAATTTATATCTTGTTTTACAGCTCCACAATCTACAGTTTTGCTTAACAGTTGGTTTCAGAAGAACTTCAGTTAATGTGTGCTGTGAAAGCCATATTTGCTGTGAAGAAGCTGTACACATTCTATTTCTACAACAACATACCAGACTAAACGCAACAGTTTGTGGTATAAGTCTTTATTATACTTATATGACACAGTGATTTACTACTGCATATCCTGTAGATCAATATTAGTCTGGCAAATTTTTATTTATTTGTTAGACACAGAACACATTACACCTTCTGGTAGTAAACAATTTACTCCTTCTTATTTATTTAACTATATAGTGCAAAGTAGATCTGTACTCACCAGCCTGTTGGCGCAGCCTTGTCAGTCTGTCAACATGGGCCTCAACATTGCTAGCTGTCTTCAGTGCAGCTGTAGGGGGAAAAAACAAACATTATGCACACCTGTTTATCACATATTCAAGCTAGAATTTGGTACAGCTATGGATAAGATACTTACAAACTACTGGTGCATTCTGTGCCTGAGCATCTTGGATCCACTGGGCCAAGAGCACCCCTTCCTATGCTTTAGGTCCGCAAAATAATGATGTACCTGCTCAATGGTTTGGATTCCAGTGGCACTGGTGAGGCCATGTGCCAGATGGTTCTAGGCCTCCACTTTGTACTGAGAGCCCTGGTACTGGCCCTGCAGCAGTCTGTCATCATGGTGTTCTATGAGAAGTCCAGCCATGACCCTGGACTCCAGAATGCCCAAGTGCTGCACCCAAAAGCGCACTCCCTCTCCAATGCCAGGCATGGTTCCTGCACAGAGCAGACTACATCAGGTTCTGGATGCATTCCCACCTGTGCGGTTTAAATAAGGCCATATTCCGACCCTTTGCCATCACTGGACCATTTTGAAAATGCTAAGCTCAGCTAAGTGGTGTACACATCTGCTAAGCTGAGTTGAGCAGTGCTTAAAGGGGTAAATGCTGAGCACTGCTTAGTGCACAAATCCAATTAGCTGAGCTGACTGCTTCTTAGAATTTACATCTAAGCAATGCTTAATCTAGCTAAGCAGAGCTGAGCACTACTTAGCATTGCTCAGTTTTCATTTTAAAAAAATATCAGAATTGTAAATTAATTTATCATTATTGACATATTATTAAGTGTATATCATTTACTTTACATGACGTCCCCCTATGTGCTTTCATTACATTACCTTGAGGTGTGACTATACTGTATGGGACACTTGTTAATACATGGGTGATTTCACATGTTATATGCACTGATACTTCCATTTTGAACCAGCTACACTACCCTGGTTAACAAATATCAATTACTACATAATTTGAAATTAAAAAATGTTTACAATGCTTTCCCATGTAAAAATAAAGGGCCTGTCTTGGTACTCGAACCACGAACTGCTGCATGTAAAGTCAGAATTCAAACCACTACACTATCCCTCCATTAAAAAATGTTAGCTATACATTTGTATTTAGCTCCTATGAGATGTTTAAGCAATGCTGAACAGAGGGCCATGACACGCAAACCCACTCAGCTACGCTTAAACTTTATTTAGAATAGACAAAAAATAATAAAAGTACTTTAATTACATGTATCAATACTACTTGTAAGTCATATTTGGTAATGCACTACCTGTCATTCTATCAACTGTCTAAGTCTCTGTGGGCAATATCAGGATTGAAGTCACTACATAATGGCATACATTTGAGTTTCAGACTTCTAATCCTTCCCTACATCGAATGTTAATACAAACCCTGTTCCTTTATCAACTTTCTAAGTTTGTAAGGACAATATTTATAATCTGTCCCTATTTGCCCTCCCATTGTTTTAGGCTTTGTCCATTTTTTTTGCTCTACGAAGTTGAGAGGTATGCCCCCCATCATTTTAGGCTTTGTCCAGATTTTTGGCTCTAAGAGGTTGAGAGGTATGCCCCCATCATTTTAGTCTTTGTCCAGATTTTTGGCTATAAGAGGTTGAGAGGTATGCTCCCATCATTTTAGGCTTTGTCCAGATTTCTGGCTCTAAGAGCTTCAGATGTATGTTCAAAGTGCTGTATGGCACTTTTGCAATATAGGTGATGTGTGACAGTACTGTCAGCCACCCCCTGCATTTCTTCCCATTTCAATTCCTGCTTTCAGTGTCTGCGGACACTGAAAGCAGTTAGAAAGTGACGTACATCACTTTGACAATGCAGGGGGTGGGTGACACTATGTATCACACCCTCCATTGCTTCCTGCTTTCAGTGACCATGACACGAGAAAGTGCTGAAGCCACAGTACTGCACTTTGAGCAGGCATGATGTTGTTGGATGTGGCACTACTACAACATACTGCCCTGCCTAATATGTTCAATGATCCCACTGATCTGTTCTCAGTAGCGTGCCTTCATTAATATGAAATGCGTGCTGCTGAGAATGCTATGCGTACGTGAACACCATTCACTCCGTATAGGAATAACTCTATTCCTACACAGTGTTTATTAAATCCTGGGGATTATTTCTCTTGCCTCTCATATATATCTATCCTAATTATTACTTCTAACAAAATATTTTTTCTCACTCTTTCCTCTCTTCCTCTCCTCAACCTTATCCACCATTTGAACTTTTCCACTCTGACATTTGCTTTATGAGTGAATAATGAACCGTCACACTTATACCATGTCAGCATATTTCATTGCTACATGATATTGTATTTATCTTGTTTTAATTATGGTATGTGTGTATTATACAGGTCATATGTGCATTAATATTTGTATTAATCTATGTATTTGAAGTATATTATAATATGATGTCAATTTTCACCTGTGTATATGTATTTTCTGGTTTTATGTGGAGCTTTTCTCCCCAGGCCTCAGCTGAAAATGGATAAAATTGCAGATACTCTTAAAAGTTCACTGCCTAAATCTCAAAGGCCTCTGAGACACAGAAAGTTTAATAAGTATCTTCAGCAAACTCACAACACCCACCATGACACATTCAGGCATATCTCAAAGTGTCTCAATGTCTAAGCCCATAAGGCAGACAACCTCACAATCCAATGTTTTGCTCATAGGAGACTCCATTGTGAGACACTGATCTCCCAATCACCACACTGAGCAAGGAGAAGGTTATGGTCAGTTGCCTATCAAGGGCTACGATCCATCAAATCATTCAATCATTCAAGTCACTGACCACAAGGACCAGTATGATTTAGTCATAGTCCATGTGGGCATAAATTACCTGAGACATACCTTCTGAACTATATAAAGAGAGACATGAAGTAGCTATCCAAATATTTGTCCCAGGCAGGTATGAGCCTAGCAGTGAGCAGCATTCTACCTTCTCCAAGGCTGATGCCACAAAACAAATGGAAAATATTGCCTTTCTGCTTCCTGCAAGCTCTCCTCACTCTACAGATGTCTGTGTAGTTACTGAGGCATGGTTCAAAGCCACAGAAAGCACACCAGCAGAGCAGGAGTATAATGCCTTATACACATTTAGAACAGATACT
>NC_056749.1:729915166-729920166 GCF_019279795.1 Protopterus annectens
TCAGTCTCTTGTGAGAAATAGTATGTAAACATTACTAACAAACATGTCTCTAAGGCCCTCCCAAAATTACATCATTTTTGGCACTTATGTTTTCCCAGTATTCATATTGCATCATCTCAACACCTGGTCTGAGTTTTCAGGCCACAAACTGCATTATTTAGCAATCTAACACCTCCTCAGAAACTTACAACAATACAAGACATTTCACATATACATTCTAGCAGAAACCAGAGCAATAAAACACATTCCACATCTAAATTCTGGTCATAAACTTTAGCCTTAAAATAATGGGCCTGAAACCTTTATCCAGTCTCACTGGAGCCGAATTGTAACATTAAAGAGATTCATAATATCTTTTCAACTTAAAAAGACACATTTGAAATACTTGTCTTTGTTTTCCTTACAGCAGATGGCAATGTAGCAACAGTCTTGAAGTTCACATTTTACAGTGTTTTCTTACACTTAAAAACACAAGCCTGTATTTTACATTTATTTATACAGTTGATAGAATTATATATCAAATTCTATTTGACTAGGCTGGCAGCCTTCGCCCATCTCTCCCCATTCATCAAAATATCAGCTCACTGTGCATGGTAATGTGTGGTGCTGCACAGAATGCTTAAGAATGTCACAGAATATCCCATCATAGAGACATTATGGTATAATGGTTAAGATTGTGCCTCAGACAAAAACGGTTATAAAGTCTGATTCAGATCTCTCTAACCACTGTTTGTGCGAAGTCTGCATGTTCTCCTGGTGACTGCAAACATTTCCTCTCTAGAACTTGCTTAATGTCTCTGCAGCCCCTCTGATTCTAGCTTTGAGCTTCTCATTCAGACTTCTCTTCTTCTCAACCACCCCTTCCAGATACCTGAAGCTGTTAGCCTGCTCCACTAGTTTTCCTTCTATCTCAGTTCTCAGATTCTTCTGATTTCTTCCATTTGTTTCCATTTCAGCTGTCTTATCTGTGTTTAGGTTTATCTCATTTGCCTTCAGTTTTGCATTACTTTACCCTCTCCTTTGCTAAAGTTCTCCCTCATAGTTTGCCTGTAATTCCACATTATCAGCATACAGCAAGTTTGCCCATCTGTCCCCTCTGACCTGTTTGCTTATGTAGTGTATCACCAACATGAACAACAGTGGACTCACAGCTGAACACCGATGCACATTTACTCTCACTGGGAACCATACCTCTTAACCTGGAAACATCAAAAATCTGGACAAGGCCCATGAAAAATAGGTACAAATCTGTATGCTGATTAACATAAAATTTGCATTCATAATTATGTGACCTCACCTACTGCAACAGAATTGTGGGATACCAACTTTTAAACACAAACTGAAGAACAGACAACCAAAACATGGCACTAGAGTCCCCGTGCAGCCATTCCAATGTCTCATTACCTAGCTATTTCACCTCATTTACCATAAACACTAATATGTGCATACTACTTTACTTCTTTATTTATTTTTATTTTATTTTATTTTACATTTGTTTACCGGGAAGGTCCGACTGGACACAGGTCCATTTTCAGCAGAGGCCTGGGGAGAAAAGCTCCAAAATACTAAGCACGGAAATACAATGCAATATAATATAATATAATACATGGAAGAAAAGTGAGAATAGCATACATATCAGATTACAGTGAAGTAGAAATTAACAAACTTCTGCAATGATTATTTGGATTTTATTTTTACATTTTATAGCACAATCCACAAACACTAGTAAATATCTGCTAAACAAAGCAATACTGTCTCACAATGAAAATAGACTTGGCATTAAAACTTCTCTTCCCTTGAAACTCACACTCATTGAAACAGCATTGAAACCCACACCACATCCAAAGAAAATGCATCTGGCCAGTGGTGGATAAAGATTACCTTTGAGGTGTTTTCAAATCATTGGCCCATGCACACAAAACAAGAAGCATACATGCATTTTTTGATACACCTTCCTGACTTTATTAAATTATATTCCTTGTATAATACAGGAGCTTTTCTCCCCAGACATCCGCTGAATAAGGACCTGCATCCAGTCGGAATTTCCTGGTAAATAAATGTAAATAAATAAATAAAAATACAGCACACTTGTTAGACGTACAGCGCATTTTAAATTTATTGTTTGAACATTTTTCCAGTAGGCAATGAAACAAAATTCAGAACATTTCCATCATAAAACTTTATTTCCACAGTCCACACCCACACTATATATATATATATATATATATATATATATATATATATATATATATATATATACAAGAATAGAATGACAGTAGTGCAAGCCATAGGCATCTTGCATAGCTTCTCACACTTATTTTCAATTTCATTTTTTTCGGGGTGGGGGGGGCAAAAGGCCAAAAACCAGGGACACATTTTAAACATTGCTTGTATAATTTTGGAAAGTTGCTAGAATAAAACATGTTACCACCATGCATTTTACTGACAAGTTTTGAACTCAGGACCCTGTGCACTGCAGTCAGAGCAACATACGACTATACCAACTCAGCAGTTTTCTGAAAGGTAGGAAGACTGAAACTTAAATGGCTATCATTTAACGAATTCAGTTCTCACTTCTCACCATAGCTCTCAACCTCTTAGCACAAAAAACCTGGACAAAGCCAATAATGGAGGAATACAGACCCAAAATATGGATACATTTCAAATACTGATCTTATAAACTTAGAAAATTGCTAGAATAAAAGGTTTTGTGTTACCATTTATTTTCTGAAGAATATGAAGTCTGAAATACAAATGCTTGTCATTATTTAGTGAATTCAATCATTCAGTAATTTGCCACAAAAATCCTGAAAACCACATATTTTATGAGGAGCTGATCAAAAATATGAAGCATAAATTCAGAAGTTGTGGTGGCTAGGGACTTTAGGCTCATTTTACTTGTACCTCTAGCCACCAGATGTAATCAACACAGATATATATATATATATACACACACACACACACACACACACACACACACACACACACACACACACACACCAGTTCTGTTCGGATACCTGCTGAAACCGTTCTTCTCATCACCAGTCTGTTCAGACACCTGAAATATGCTGAAAAATTAACATATATATCTCTTATACATACCAGTTAACAAAACAGCAAGTTGATAACATTTATACTAATTGTACTTATCAATTGCTTCTTCTCCTCCAAGTAAAATTGACATATTTCAATATTTTCATAATTGGCAGATAAGGTTTTAAATAACTAAAAAATTGCAAAGCCTGGCACTTTTGAAAAAAAAAATCTTTTTGGTTCATCTAGAATATAGTCTTTTAAAATCAATGGCACATCAGCTGCTAGCTGCATTAGGTAAAAAACATTTTTTTCTTGATTAAATATGAGAAAACACAACACACAACCACTGTTTGCATTCCCAACAATTATATATGTCACTATACTGAAAGCGTTAATGTCAGTAAACAAGTCAGATTTGCTACTGCAGTAATAACAGGAAAATGAACGTGGCAACATAAACTGGCACAGAATACTAAGTTTATAAAGGTGTGTGTCCAAAGGTTTATAAAGGTGTGTGTCAGATATTCAGTAGTAAGAAGTAACACCTGAAAGGAAAACAATGCTAACAAGAAGTGTTTGGAGAATACCTATGAAGTGTTACAGCAAATAACAAACCTGTTGATCCATAACAGTCGTTTATGATGTGATATTATCAACAGTGCTTAATGAATTAAATCAGAAGTAAGAAACTACATGGTTTGAGCTAAAGCCAGTCACTATAGCAGTAATATCATTGCAAATCAGTCATCAAGATGGAAAATAAGTCATGCTATTGTCATTAAAATAAAAAAATTTTACATTCATGACATTTATGGGGAGTGATATAATTGTTTTACACACACACACACACACACACACACACACACACACACACACACACACACACACACACACACACACACACACACACACACACACACACACACACACACACACACCAGTTCTGTTCAGATACCTGCTGAAACCATTCATCTCATCACCAGTCTGTTCAGACACCTGAAATATGCTGTTCATGTCTCGCAGCAGTCCTTCCTTTCCATTCACGTAGTTTCCTTCCCGCACTGTTCACGTAGTTCTGTGTAAATCCCTTTCTGTGCTGTAATATCCTTTCCTTCCTGCTCAAGCTCCATCCAGAAGATAATAAAAAAATGTTCACTTGCAGATCCATTTGAAAGCAAGTCCTTCCCGCTCGCAGATCCATTTGAAAGTAAATCCAAGTCCTTCCCTCTCACAGATGAGCCAGCCGGAAATCCATTCAAACAGTGAAAAGTGAAACACATGAGGTGAGCCCTTGAGCTCAATTCCTACAGGCTGGTAGGCTGACAGAGCTGACGTCATCATGTACGGCAATGACGTCAGCTCAAAAAATGGGGAAAAAATTTTTAAAAAAGCTGGGAAAAATTGGAAATGAAGGGGTGCCACTTGGCAATCGTGGCACCCCATTATTTTGACCACAAAACTTGGTAAAAAACAAGTAATTCGGTTTGGTTGGGAGGTATGCTGGGAACCCCTGTGTAAGACTGAACACTGTTCATTTTTGAGTCATTGGGTCCTTGACATAGCCAGCACTAATTCTACCAATGTTTCTGGGAATTTGAACCACCACAGGACTGCCCAAATAAGCTTTCTTAGGACCTTGCTGTATGCTTTTTCCATGTCTAGGAATGCCCAATTTAACTCTTTCCTCATCTCTAGATTCTTCTCAGTTATCTGTCTCACTGCAAACATCAAGTCAGTTGTGCTGCATCCTGATCTGAATCAGAAGTGCTCATCTCCCATCTTACTTTCCACTACTCCGTGTATTCATTGATCACTCACCCTCTCCAAAACTTTCATGCAGTATGACAGGCATTTAACACCTCTGTACTACTCAAAGATGTGTATGTCCCCTTTGTTCTTGTACACTGGCACTATTATGCTTATTCTTCAGTCACCTGGGATTAAAGATGCTAGAGGTGATAGAA